>NW_015174879.1:387057-414481 GCF_001447785.1 Gekko japonicus | reverse complement strand
GTTGGAATGTCAGTTGCATATGGAATCTGCTGTATTCTGGTGGTGTGCAGGTCCCAGGTTCATGTTTTAAAAGCAGACTGACACTGTTTGCCCAAAGCCAGAGCACTCTCCCAGAGCCTCTTTCTAGATCTCGTTGTATTTATTTCCACAACGGGCCTTAGTTCTAGTATATATATATATATATATATATATAAACTCACCACTTTTGCATTCAAGGATGCAGAAAGGGTTAATGCTAACTGGGTTCCCTTGCTAGTCAAGGTTTCTATCTGACATTTTCCCGTCCCTTCCATAGACGCCTCCAAGAAGAAGAGCAGCAGTTCAGAACCTCCTCTTTGCCTGCCATACCAAACCCATTTCCTGAGCTTTGTAGCCCTGCAAGCTCACCTGTGCTGGCACCTGGATCTCTACCTCAGAGTCAACCTGCCGATAAACAGGTGAGTTCCTTGGCAAGAGCCGTGCTTCTTCCAGCAGACTGCCTGGGGTCTGGACTTCGGCAGCTGACTTCTCAATCACAGCAGGGAAAGGGGGGGGGGAGAGAGAAACACATTTTTTTGCTAAAAACGAAAGCCTCTTTTCGCCCTTAAGGCTTGCAAGCGGTACAGCCTTCAAACAGACTTCAAAGCTTTTAAGAAGACTTGTAAGATAAGCATATCAAAATCATTCCAGTTAATGAAGGCTGTTTGTAATGACTGGAGCAATAAAAGGTTTGGTATCCTCTTTGACTTTTATTACTGCAGGCAATGACTCATTTAATTTGAAAGATTTTTTAAAAAGATTTTTAAAAACTTGTTGGCGTTAGCAATAGCTGAGTGGACCGCCCCACAATAGCATTTCTTAATCTGCTACTTGGTTAATTTAAAAATTAACTATAAAATAGGCACGATTTAAAAATACATGGTGCTTAATATACCTGTGCAATTGCCTTTTGAGCCAGTTTGGTGTAGTTTGATTCCCCACTGCTCCACACGCAGCTGCTGAATGACCTCGGGCAAGCCGTAGTTCTGTTAGAGCTGTCCTTGAAAGGGCAATTCTCGAAAGAGCTCTCCCAGTCCCACCTCACAGGGTGTCTGTTGTAGGGAGGGGAAGGGAAAGAAGTGTGTAAGCCGCTCTGAGACTCCAAGTGAAGGGAGGAGTATAAATCCAATCTCTTCTTCTTCTTAATTTGTTGTCACTAGAAATTTTTTGATGATTGGGGAAGGAGAGTTATGAAGTATTCTAGTTATGAATCATCTCCTTCAAAGTCGGCTTCTGTATGAATGCAAACAAGTTGGATGTTAGCTAAATGGGTTCTCCTCTTCGCTGCCCTGAATGCCACACCTTGATTTGCGTAAATGGATGGTTTTACAGAAATATAAATTAAAATATGGGCTAGGAGAAGGACCCGAAGCAATTTAGATGGTCTGCTTATGTCTAGAAGAAAAAGCAGGCGGGTAGGGGGTCAGCAGTGTGAAGCCCCACCTGCCTGCCACGATCTCTCTCAGAGAAGCTTGTCTTCTGGCATGACAGGCCTCGGGGTGAAGGTCCCAGACTGCCTGTGGTGGAGACTGGGCTTGGCGAGCTGAGCAGTCCCCCGTTACGTTGCGTAAAGTGGCGTTATCATCATCATCATCCCTTTATTGGCATTATAAAGGGGAGAACATTAAGCAAATACACAGAAGAACTAAACATATAGGCCCCGTTCATACGAGGGGTTTTGGTCCGGGAGCGAGACAGAACGGGGGCGGATCAAACGGGCATGATCCCACGGCAACATCTGGGAATCGTTGCCTGCCCGTCTCCGATCTGTCTCTCCTGGCCAAAAACCTGCACCAAAAAGAACCACCTACCTGGGTGGTTCTTCCGATTGAAGCGCCTCAAGCCGGCCGTGGGATCGGCCGGCGCGTCCTTGTGCCGGCACATCCCGGCCCCCGGCCGAACTGCGCATGCTCGAGAATGCGCAGTTCGGCAGCCTCCCCCTCCCACTCGCCTCTTCCTCCCCGGCATCTGATCGTGCCGGGGAGCAACGGCGCGCGGCTAACGGGATCCGTGGGATCCCGCCGCGCGTTTGTTTTTTGGCGTAAAAGCCACGCTTCGCCTCGTGTTTTCACTGCCGTGTGGCAGGGGCTATAGAAGAACTAAACATAAAACGAATCACGAATTAAAATATCCCAAGGTTACAGCATATTACTTCATATAAAAACAGCAACATAAAATTTTTGCCACTGAATCAGTTATATTGTCATCAGTGTTGTTAAGTAGAAACAGCAGTTTATGTGCATCAGGAAAATCCATAATGCTGGATAAGATTGGAGATCAAATACTTTGTCTAATGTTATTATAATAAGGACACTCTAACAGCACATAGGACACTGTTTCAATAGCTCCATTTAAACAGGGGCAATTTCTGTTAATAAGGGGTATACCCTGAAATCTTCTGCTTAAAATCGCTGACGGTAAAACATTAAGCCTGGCAAGAGAAAAAAAAGCTGCGAATCTTTGGAGTCTGTAATTGGTAAAAATAACTAGGGAGCAATGTTCCCTCTAAGCTGTGGAGTCTTGTGAGCAAAAATTCTACTTTGTGAGCTACTGGCATTAAAGTTGTGAGCGAGCGATTTGGCTGCTGCATGAATTAGTTTGCTCTGGAGCCATCCCTTCCTGAGCTAGGACAAAAAGGTGTGAGCCGGAGGCTAAAAAACGGTGTGCTAGCTCACACTAACTCAGCTTAGAGGGAACAGTGCTAGGGAGAAGTCCTACAGTGGGGAGTATCCCGTGGCTAAGAGGAGAGCAGGTCTTATTGGCTGCATTGTGCAGATTGGCTAGCTCTACCTCCGGGACTCTGTTCCTTATTTTTTGAAACCCCTCCGATTCTGAAAGTAAAAGTGGTGTTCTAAAAACGATTGTGATCGGTAGGTTAAAAATGCGATCCTGAACAGAACCGCACTCTTTGTAGACCAGTGACTTCATTGGGTTCAGAAGAGGGGGGTGTAACGCCGCTTCTTTGGAAGAGGGGAGAGGCCTCGACCAGGTCGAGCCCCTTGCCAAAGGATTTTCAGTCTCTGTCCTCCTCCCAACTTTCTATCTAGCTACCTCGTCGAATTCCTGAACTTTTAAACTCTGAAACAAAATAAGTCTTTTTATAGGGGGCCACCCCCCCCAATACTTCCTTGATGTTCTGCTGCCTCGTAAATTGCTCCTTTGGAGGGGGCTGAAGTCTCTGGGAGAACGTTCCTGCTAGTAGGGAGCCATGCTCCCTCTAAGCTGTGGAGTCTTGTGAGCAAAAATTCTACTTTGTGAGCTCCTGGCATTAAAGTTGTGAGCGAGGGATTCGGCTACTGCATGAATTAATTTTCTCTAGAGCCATCCCTCCCTGAGCTAAGACAAAAAAAGTGTGAGCCAGAGGCTTAAAAATTGTGACCTAGCTCACACTAACTCAGCTTAGAGAGAACACTGGCAGAGAGGTGGAAGTGGAGAGAAGGTGAGAGGCACATGGTATAGCATCGAAAGCAGCATTGACACGATGTGCAGCTGGAGTGGCATAAGCAGATTTTCTTTCCCGTCGTTCTACGCCTCCCTCTCTGCAGGAGGGTAAGAGGGTCAGTGCTATTGAGCCAGCAGGGATTTCTGGAGTCATGTGTTGTGTGACAAACTGGTGAGGACAACCCGCAGTTTGAGGAGCCTGCAATCAGACATCATACTGAGGCCCCAGTTACACGGGCCGGAAAATGCGGGGCGGGGGGGAGCGTGGCTGTTTGCCCCGGGGCAAAGTAAAGCGCGGCAGCCCGATCACACGTCCCGTGGAGTTCCCATGGTTGGGCTGTTAGGTGCCTTCATTGGGATAGTCACACGACTATCCTGAAGCGCGGCAAAGAAGCGGCGCGATCACACCGGCAATCGCTAGGCGCCACTTCCATGGCAAATGGGAATTCCCCCCACTGACGTTTGCGCATGCGCCGTTGGGCGTTTGTGCGCATCCTGTGGAGACTAAAAAACCCCAACTGGCTTGTGACGGGATGTGGACAGGCGCCAGATGCCACGGGATTCAAGCGGAAATGCGATCAGACGCCTGCACCTGCCCTGTGGTTTCCGGAAACTAATGCACTTCCTGCAGTAGTTTTTTACTCCGCATCTTCGGTGGGAAGCCACAGGTTAGCCACGGGTGCACTATGCTTCCGAGATGTTGCGGTGTGATCGCCCACCGAAAATCCACCTGTCACTCGTGTCTTTAGCGTAGCAACTTCTCCGTGTGAACGGGGCCTAAATTAAGTTGAAACAAACTGTAGTTGATAAATGGTGGTTATATCACGGTGTGTGAGCGCAGCCAAAAATTTGAAAGCATTAACGGCATGGATACCACAGTTCCTTTTACAGTATATATTATCAGTTGTTGTTGTTCAGTCGCACAGTCAAGTCAGACTCTTCGCGACCCCATGGACCAGCTCCCGCCAGGCCCTCCTGTCTTCCACCGTCCTCTGCAGTTTGCTCAATTTCATGTTCGTTGCATCTATGGCACTGTCTAACCATCTCATCCTTTGCCGTCCCCGTCTTCTTTGACCTTCAATCTTTCCCAGCATCAGGGTCTTCTCCAGTGAGTGCTCCCTTCTCATTTGGTGGCCAAAGTATTTGAGCTTCAGTTTCATTATCTGGCTTTCCAGGGAACAGTCAGGGTTGATTTCTTTTAGGATTGACTGATTTGATCTTCTTGCAGAGGATATATTATCAGAGGGCTCTGCTATTATTTTTTTTGAACCAATCTTAAACAAATGGAACAGCAATGGGACAGCTGGTTAGAAGACATATTTCCAGCAAAAAGGGGGAAAAAAGAAAGAATCCCAGACACATTAGTCTTGTTCCTTGAGATTGTTCTCGAAAGGGGTGCTTTGAATGCACAGGATATATAGATCGCGAAGAACTTGTGAGCTGCTAGAAAGCATGGTGGGCGACACGAGGAAGCCCTTTTGCAACTCCAGACAGAGTGGGGCACGTGAGCCTAGCAGGACAAAGCCCTTCTCTGTCCCAGAGCTGGCAAGTCTGGAAGCGAAGCCAGCTGAGGGCAGCCTGAGAAGCCGGCCGGGCACTTCGAGGGGAGGCTGCAAGAAAGGTCGGGCAGGACAGCGACTGGGGTGGTCGAAAATTTGATGCGTCAGGGAAGAGCAGAATTGGCTGCTAATTGGGCGGGCATGGCTCCACGAAGGCTTTCGCCATGATGTAATGCTGGCGTTGACTGTGGCTAAACAGGAGAGAGCGGGCAGCTTCTTTGGAAGGGGAGCGAACGGGGCCGGGGTGTAATACGGGTTTCCGTAACTGCTTAGTGCGACAAAGGGCTCAGTTAGAAAGTCAGGTTCAGAAGACTCTGGCCAGGATTGAACAAGCTGTCTTCTCTTCATGCTGCAGACTTGCAGTGTGTTATTGGGGCCCAGACTGGCAAACTGCTGTGAACTTTTGGTAGTAATCATCTCTCACAGCGATTCTTCTGCTTCCTCCCTGGGGGAGCACATGGCACTGTTGAAGAATCGCTGATCAAGCATGTTTGGTTTATTAAAGTATTTATACCCCTCCTGCCCTGGCTCAAGATGGCTAACGTGCTGGAATACCTGTGGCTGCTATAATTGTTCAGAATACCTTCTCATTGCCTCTCCCTTGAAATAATATCTTAAAGCCGTGACATACAGGGCACAAGGCAATTAAGCCACACCTTCAGATCTTTGGGTTCTTAAGGGCATCCGATGAAGTCAATGTGCAGTAGATTTCAGACGAGAAGAAATACTTCTTTACACAATGAGTGATTAACACGTTTGGCGAGCCAGTTTGGTGCAGTGGTTAAGTGCGTGGACTCTAATCTGGGAGAACCGGGTTTGATTCCCCCACTCCTCCACTTGCACCTGGCTGGATGACCTTGGGCAAGCCTAGTTCTGATAAGAGCTGTTCTTGAAAAAGAGCAGTTTCTGTCAAGAGCTCTCTCAGCCCCACCTACCTCACAGGGTGTCTGTTGTGGGGAAGGGAAGGGAGAGGAGTTTGTAAGCCGCTCTGAGACACCTTTGGGTAGTGAAGGGCGTGGTATAAATCCAATCTCCTCCTCCTCCTCCTCCTCCTCCTCCTTGAATTTGATGCCAGAGGATGTTATGATGGTCACAAGAATAGGTGGCTTTAAAAGGGGATTAGACAGGTTCATGGAGGAGAAGTCTGTCAGTGACTACTAGCCATGGTGACTAAAGGGGAACCTCCACGTTCAGAGGCAGTAAAATTCTGAATCCCAGTGCCAGGAGGCAACATCAGGGGAAGGCCTTGTCCTCTATGCTCTGTGGTTGGCCCTCCATTGGCCATTGTGTGAAACAGGATGCTGGGCTAGATAGGCCTACAGGGCTCTTCTTTTGGGTTCCTTGGCGTGGTGAAAGATTAGCTTAATTCTCAAGATCTACAATTCCATGTTGCCATACATTGAATTGCTTCTCATTTGGAGAGGCCATTCCCCTCTTTAATCCTGGGGTTCTACTCTATCCTGATAAAGGTGTATTTGTCTCATAGCTTATCAAGGTCTTTGATTCCTTTCCCTTCCACCTGGTGGAGGGGGGTCGTTCTAGAACAAGATGGCTAGCTGGACAAAGGCCCTTAAAGAAAATCATGTCCAGCAAGGTTAATATGTGTAAAAGAAATCATAACCAGAAGATAAGACCCATCAGGTCCAAACATTTATCTGAACTTTTTTGGGGGGCGGAGGGGGGTGTTTTCAAGAGCATGCAGCTCAGAGCACGGAACTGAAGGTTGATTTTCTCTAAAGGGTGTAAAGCAAAACCTGACCAGTAATGTAAGCTATCATTTTTGGTTGTGTACATTTTTGGTTGTGTTGGAGCTGCGGTGGCTCAAGTGGTTAAGGCGCTGAACTGCAGGCTGTGGAAGGTCGGTAGTTCAGCAGTTCGAGACCCAAGTGTGCCGCATGACGGAGTGAGCTCCCGTCTCTAGTTCCAGCTCCTGCCAACCTAGCAGTTCGAAAGCAAGAAATTGCAAGTAGATAAATAGGTACCACTTTGGTGGGAAGGTAACAGCGTTCTGTGCACCTTGGTGTTTAGTCATGCCGGCCACATGACCATGGAAATGTCTTCGGACAGCGCTGGCTCTTCGGCTTTGAAACGGAGATGAGCACCGCAACCCTAGAGTCGGATTCGACTGGCTTTCGAGCAAGGGAACCTTTACCTTTACCTTTACAAATATTTTGGAACGAAGCATGCAATAATTAAATGGAGGTCACTGCAGTGCCATGGGGTTTTAAGTCTAAAGTCTCTTGTGTGAGCCAATGTAGCCTTCAGCTGTAAAAATAGAGCAGATTTCTCACAACCCTTCTGAGTAGCTGTCTTGCTTGCCCAAACCTATTTGCCCTTAATTTAAAACGCCTGCAAAGTTGTACACACTAACATCACCCTTGTTTCTTAACTTGTTAACTTTGGAGCAGCTGTGGAAAACCAATTCAAAGGAACATAAGAAGAGCCCTGCTGGTTCAGACCAATAGTCCATCTAGTCCAGCATCCTCCGTCATGGTTTCTTGTAGCCAAAGAGCCCTACCCTCTTTAACCTTTCTATAAGAACATAAGAGAAGCCATGTTGAATCAGGCCAATGGCCCATCCAGTCCAGCACTCACACAGTGTGTCACACAGTGGCCAAACTCCAGGTACCATCAGGAGGTCCACCACCAGAGTCAGAACTCCAGAAGCCTTCTCACTGTTGCCCCCCCCTCCGAAGAACCAGGAATACAGAGCATCACTGCCCCAGACATAGTGTTCCATCTACACCTTGTGGCTAATAGCCACTGATGCACCTCTGCTCCATGTTTATCCAATCCCCTCTTGAAGCTGTCTGTATTTGTAGCCGCCGCCACGTCCTGTGGCGGTGAATTCCACATGTGTTTCTCTTTGGGTGAAGAAGTACTTCCTTTTCTCTGTTCTAGGCTTACTGCTCATTAATTTAATTGAGTGTCCACAAGTTCTTATATTGTGAGAAAGGGAGAAAACTACTTCTTTCACTATCCCATGCTTAATTTTGTAAACCTCTGTCATGTCATCCTGTCTCACACATTGGCCAGCCAGTTCCTCTGGATGGCCAAGGACAGGGCATAGAGGCTGAGGCCTTCCCTTGATGTCGCATCCTGGCTCTGGGATTCTGAGGCTCAGTGCCTCAAACTGGCTCAGTGCCAGTTTGGTGTAGTGGTTAAGTGTGTGAACTCTAATCTGGGAGAACCGGGTTTGATTCTCCACTCCTCCACTTGCAGCGTCTCAATAACCTTGGGCAAGCCATAGTTCTGTCAGAGCTGTCCTTGTAAAAAGAGCAGTTTCTGTCAGAGCTCTCTCAGCCCCACCTACCCCACAGGGTGTCTGTTGTGGGGAGGGGAAGGGAAAGGAGTTTGTAAGCTGCTCTGAGACTCCGAGTGAAGGGTGGGGTATAAATCCAAGCTCTTCTCTCTTCTTCTCCTCTCTGAGTGTGGAGGTTCCACTCAGTCAGTGGCTAGTAGCTATTGATAGACTTGTCCTCCATGAATCTATCTAATCCCCTCTTAAAGCTGTTTATTCCCATGGCCATAACTGTTCAAACTGGTTGCAAGGTAGCATAGAGCCTTCTGAAGGGTTCCTTCATAATTAAACCAAGAACCCTTCTCTAACTGTTTCTGGGGTAGTTCAGACATAAGATGAAAAATAGGTTCCTTTGCCCTGTAAGCTGGCAATGTTTATGTCAGTAACAATGGCCACACTGAGCTAGTGTGATATTGTTGACGGACATGGACTAGAAGACGTGACTTCAGATTCTAGATTGGCCCCGAAGCTGCCTGGCTGGTCTGGGGCAATTTGTTTTCATTGTCTCACACCACCTTACAAGACTGTTATGAGAATAAAAGGGAGGAAGCCCTAAACTTCTTGGATGACGTTTGGAACGTGAAAACATCAATATTGAACAGCTGGCCGTCCTTAACTTTCAGTAGCGTCTTAAAACTGAGTTGCATCCCTCAGTTGAAGGGTGGCAATGTCAGACGTTGTTGGCCTTCTTTTCAAAAATACTTGGGGACCAGTGTTCCCTCTAAGCTGAGTTAGTGAGCTAGCTCACAGCTTTTTAGCCTCCGGCTCATACATTTTTGTTTTAGCTCAGGAAGGATGGCTCCAGAGCAAACTAATTCATGCAGCAGCCAAGTCGCTCACTCACAACTTTAATGCCGCTAGCTCACAAAGTAGAATTTTTACTCACAAGACTCCACAGCTTAGAGAGAACATTGTTGGGGACCAGCAGAATTTGTAGCTCCCCTTTCCTTTAAAAGCTTTTACCTCTCCCCATCCTAGCTCCCCAAAGGTTGGGAAGGGAGGCACAGTCGTTGGGCATTATTAGGAAATGGTTTAAGGCTGGTTCTGTATATGTGTGTTCAGTGGGATTTCAGTGGCAGGCATACTCTTGGCGTTTAAGCATGGTTTTTCAACTGATTCATGTTGCCGTGTTAACTGAATCATAAGCTGCCTGGCTATAAATATTCCACTAACTCTGATCCCTAAGCCTTGGGTTGTATGTTATTTTTATCCTTGGCCATGAATTTTACTGTCGGTGGTACATTTGCTTATATATCTGTAGGAAAGTATTTTATACATAAATGTGTTTGATCATAGGGTACAGGGATACTGAAGGCAAGCTGGATTCAGGTCTAGTAGCGAGAATGCCTCAAAAGACGAGCCAAAGCCGATAAAGTTTACATCAAAAATATATATTTATTATATAGTGTACACACAATAATTTCTTTAAAAACATAAGGCCTTAATATCAGGCTGCTTTGAAATCATCCAGAATCAGTTTTACGTAAACTAACATCGGACCACACAATATATGAGATAACATCAGCTGGCCAGGGTTAAAATATATATTGTGTATTTTCCAGACGTGTTTCTAAAAACTATGTCACGTCTTATTGACCACTGAAGAAGGCCTAAGAGGCTGAAACGCATATGGGTCTTGTGTTGGTCATTTGGCACTTATCATCAGCTTTGTATGAGGGATTTATAATAGCGTATGTAAAACTGATTCTGGATGACTTTTAATGCAGCCTGATATTCAGTCCTTATGTTCTTAACTGCATTATTATATGTGGTATATAATATGTTTCTTTTGATATAAATTTTGTCTGCTGTAGCACCTTGGAGACCCAAAAGATTTTTGGGGTAGGAGCGGGCCCGTAGCTACCGTGGGGCATCTCGGGGCCCAGCCCCCTGACATACGGCCAAGCCTCCCCAAACTTCCCATTCAGCCCAGGTCCCCCAACTTCCAATTTTTAATTTTACTTCTGGCGCTCGGTTGGGTGTGTATGCAGGGTGCCCCCCGACTTATTTAAAGGCCCCCTGAATTAAAAATCCTGGCTACAGGCCTGGGTAGGAGCCTTCGAGAGTCAGTGTTCCCTTAATCAGATTCAAGTCAAGCTGTTCTGTGTAATGGCAGATCAAGATGGGTAGCCGTGCTGGTCTGAAGCAACAGAACAAAGTTAGAGTCCAATGGCACCTTGAAGACCAACGAATTTTTATTCCAGATGTGAGCTTCCATGCGCACGCACCCTTCGTCAGACGATGAAATGGAATTGCATATCACAGTTGTATGTATAGAAGTGGTTTGTTAAATTAGCATGCAAAATAGTGAGGGCACATTTTAACAGATCAAAAGAATGACAAGCTTAGCATGCACACAAAACCTCAGATCTTGAATAAAATTTTGTTGGTCTCAAAGGCACCGTTGGACTCTAACTTTGTGTAATGGCCGTTCCTGCAGGCCGTGGTAGCAGCATGTGCTAAAGACCGGAGTGCCAGAGTCATAAAAATGGCCTCAGTCTGCATCCATGATGAGTGGCTTAGATCACCCTGGTATTTCCCTCAACAGGAGCTACTTTCTTATAAGCATATCCAGGGCTATTTTTGGGCAGGAACGCACAGGAATGGAGTTCCTGCTGGCTCCCTAGTTGGCCACTCCCAGCAGGAACTCATTAGCATAACAGGCCACACCCAACAGCAGAAACTCATTAGGATTGGCTACATTAGGGGTGTGTGGCCTAACATGCAAAGGAGTTCCTGCTACAAAAAAAGCCCTGGGTTTTGACCACAAACAAGGTAAACAGAATAAGAAGCAAGAGGTGTGTGTGGCTGGATGACCACACTTCTGGTAACATGGGGGTGCGGCCTAATGTGCTAATGAGTGGTGCTGTCAGGGGTGTGGCCTAATAGGCTAATGAGTTTCTGCGGTTGGGTGTGGCCTATTATGCTAATGAGTTCCTGCTGGGCTTTTTCTACAAAAAGAGCCCTGCGTATCCATCAACTGTCCCTTTGTTTAGCCTGGACAAGTAACTTCATCTGTGCCATCAAGGACTCCAGGGTTTCCACCATACTCTTTCCGTTTGTCTACCTTTGGGGACAGTCAAAGGCACTTGCCCATATTTAGTGATCTTGGAGCCCCACCAGTTCAGATACTGTTATTTAGCGTTTTATTGACACCCTGTCCAGATACGGAGGGGTGTGTGTACCCACACAGTCACCCTGTTTTGCTGGTTTATTTCTTCACCTACCTTACACTTGGGGCTGTCTCTGATTCATGTGTAAACACAGGATGGCTGAAGTCATTGTAACTGACGCATCTTAAAAGGCCTGAAAGGCATACCTTGAAAAATACTCAGAATCTTTCAGGCCCTTGTGACTCTCCCAGCTCTGGCCTCAGGCTCTTTAGGGTGTTTGTATTTGTATTCTTAACCAGGGCTATTAAGCCCACGTCTTGTGAACCAAAGCCGGTGCTGAAAGCAACACCCCTGGTCCAAACACCCCCAACCTTACCTGGGGCAGATAATAAATCCTTTCTCAGTATCCCAAACCAAAATATATAAATAACTAGGAGTAAGGCCCGTTGTGGGAAGAAATATAACGGCCTTTAGAAGGAAGCTCCAGGTGAGTGTCCCAGCTGTGGCTGGTGGGGCGGCAGAGGAAAAGGGAAAATGGAGGGAGGCAAGCCATGTTTATTTCCTTCTGCTTAGCTATAAGGGAGGGCTGTCTCAAGTCATTTTGCTGCCCCAAATGGGTAGTATGGGAGGAAAGCCTCATGGTAACAGGTATAGTTCCCTCCACCCCTGACTTATGTTGATTTGGGGCTATGCAGTGGCAGCTAAGGTATATACCATGTTTCCTGGGTTCCAAGGGTCTGGAAAGTGGTTCCGTAGCCAGTTACAGGGTTACCAACTCTGGGTTGGGAAATACCTGTAGATTTGAGGGGTAGAGCCTGGGGAGGGCAGGGGTGGGGAGGGACCTCAGCCAGGGTATAATGCCATAGAGTCCACGGGCCAAAGCAGCCATTGTCTCCAGGAGAACTGATCTTGGTCATCTGGACATCAGTTGTAATAGCTGGAGATCTCCAGGTTCCGCCTGGAGGTTGGCTTATGTTAATTTGGGGCTATGCAGTGACAGCTAAGGTAGAAGAATGCCTCTAGGGACAGCCTGGTCACAGGGCGTATTGAATGGACTACTTCTGTTTTTAAGGTATCTTTGTAAAATAACACAGAGGAGAAGTCTGCCTTAATGAGTTTGCACTGATTCCCACCAATTCCTCCCTCAGAATTTGGGAGAGCCCCACCCAAAAGGTGCCATTAAGTACTCTGTTCCAGAGAGTACCGCCACAAAAAATGCCCTGGATCCGAATCTACTAAAATGTGTGTTTATGAATTATTGTACCTCGTGATAGAAAATCTGTTCCTCCCTAAAAATGTTAATGTAATGGACCGTGCTGTTGATCTTGCTGGAAAACAAGAGTAATAATGAATTGGAATTAGTAGTGCATCTGTAAAACTGTAGGAGAATCCAATTAAAGTTAAAAAAAATGTGGAGGCCCTAATCCATCTTCGTTTTCAGTGGGCTTTAAAGCCTTGTTCAAGTTTTACGGTGTTTTAGTGTTCCCCCAACCTAGCAGTTCGAAAGCAAGAAATTGCAAGTAGATAAATAGGTACCACTTCGGTGGGAAGGTAACAGCGTTCCGTGCGCCTTGTTGTTTAGTCATGCCGGCCACATGACCACGGAAACGTCTTCGGACAGTGCTGCCTCTTCGGCTTTGAAACGGAGATGAGCACTGCAACCCTAGAGTCGGATTCGACTGGCTTTCGAGCAAGGGAACCTTTACCTTTTTTACCAAATTTCTATTTTTTTTTTAAATTGGGAAAAGTCTTTAGGAGAAAAGCGAGTGCACCCCCCCCCCTTCTAGCTGTGCCTTCACATGGGTCACCCATTTATCTATTCCTCGAAAGGCACCCTCCTCTTTCTGATGGTTTTTGGGTTGTGAAATGTGGTTCCAGTATTTTAGGGTTCTGTGACAAATGTCAACACAGCCTAATATTACCCCGAATTAGTCTAGTTTTAGTGCTTACTGTTGTGGTCTTCACACTACGCAAGATCAGGACTTGACAGACCTGGTCATGTTATGCTGGGGTTTTAGAGCAGGGATCTCCAACGTGGTGCCCATCAGGTCCGCCAACAGCTTTCCTGGTGTTCACCAAGTGCTTTCAGAAGGTGAGCAGGACTAGGTGGGGCTGTGGCCCAGCAGGGCTTCTGATTGGCCGCAGATAAAAAAAGCATCCTGTTAAACAGAGCTTTTGCCTGGAACACTGAAGAGTTACTATTAGGGTGATTTCCCACAAGTGCTGCTCCGCGCTCACTCCTCCCTTTTGCCCCGATGGTACGTGTCAATTTCACACAAGCTGCTGCGCGCCCACATTTTGCCCCGCAGCTTCGTGCGATTTCCCCTGCATCTACTCAGTCCTCAAAAAACAGGATTGAGTAGACGCGGGGAAAATCGCACGAAGCTGCGAAGCAAAATGCAGCCGTGCAGCAGCTTGTGTGAAATTGACACGTACCATCGGGCCAAAGAGAAGAGTGAGCGCGGAGCAGCGCTTGTGGGAAATCACCCTTAGAGTTACCTGTTAGCCTCGTTCCTTGACATTTTGTGGTTGGTTTTGCCTCCTGCCGGCAGCCGTTCTGTAATTGTGCCTACGGCCCTGTTTTAGAATCCCAAAGGTGCCCAGAGGTTCAAAAAGGTTGGGGATTCCTGTTTTAGAGAAATGTTCTCATCGACGTTGTTCCTTAAAACAAAAAAACACAGAAACACCCTGTGCTTGAATTGTTTCTAGAAAACAATGACTAGTGATACTAGGGTTAATATTGGTCGCGATCACATGCACAGTTAGCCCCACCGTAGGCGAGAATGCCGGGTGGGTTCAAAGGGCGCGGTCGGACACGAACATCTGGGAAGCGCCCCGCACCCGTCGGCATCCCGTTTTGCTCCACCGCAGAAGCGGAGTTAAAAGACACCAGGGAAAGTCCAGTAGCAAACGGGTTGCTACGGGCCACGGACAGACCTTCCTGTGTCTGATCGCTCCAGCGTGCTCTCGTGGCGTCGGGATGGTCTGATCAGGCCACCCCGACTCCGTGCTATTGTCCCCCCCCCCTTCTTGGTATGCGCATCATCGCATCCTCCATAGGGAGCCCTCAGTGCTGAGATGCGATTCATCGATTCCCCATTTAAGCGCATCAGGCACAAACGGCAACAAACAAACAAACCCCCGACTCACCCGCGGTTGCGTCTGATTCACGTGGCGGCAGGCTGCCCCTGCAGCTTCAAAGGATTCTGGGATCCGCGCAACTGCAGGTCAAATTCCCCTGGGGGAAATAGCCTTGTTCCCCCCCCCCGCGTTATCTCGCCTGTGTGACCGCCACCATTCATTTTCCAGGTAGGGGAGATAGCCAAAGGGATGCTTTGGCGATGCCTTCCAATTACAGTTTCCTGTTGTTCAAGAGTCCTATGTGTTGGAATTACTAGAATACATATGTAAAACTGTAGCAGAATTCAATTCCAGGAGGCCCTAATCCAGCATAGTTTTCAGTGGGCTTTAAAGGCCTATTCGTGTATTACAGTCAATGCACATACATCCTACATGTATTTCTCTTTGTGAGAAACAGCCGACACAAGTTCACTTCACAAATAAAACTGGGGACCAGTACTTGGATAAATGTGGCCTTTAAGTTTCATGGTCAGAGGTGTGTATGCACTGAGGATAAAGATAAAGTGCACGGGTAAAGATAAATCATGTCTGCAAAGTTCAGGAATTCTAGACGTGTTCACTGTAACTTGTAAACAAGACTTCCAGTCTACAGAGTTCTCTGAATAATTGTATTCAGATTTTTCTTTGCTCAGAAGAAGAAAGGAAACCAGAATGTCTAAGCAATAAAACAAGCTATTTTTATATATGAATTATTAATTTTTCCCTTGTTCATCGAGTTTGAATTACGGGTCTTTACAAATCCATCATATAGTTGAAAATTTTTATATTCCAATTTTGTGTGGATTTAGAAAAATCTGTTAATTTTAAAAGCCAGTTGAAGAGAAAGTAGCTTATTATATAGGATGGCTACTTACAAAAAAAATTAGGATCTGTTACAGTTCAGTGCTAGTTGTCTTGGGCTGAATAACACAAATTGTGTTTGGAAAGAACATCCTTTTAGAAATGTGTTTTTAAAAGTGGGTATATCTAATTACAAGCTATGCTGCAAAGTTCACTAGGGAGAAGTCATTGCATTTATCTCATATTGCAGCCATGTAGCATTTATTCAGGCATCTTTTTTTTAAAAAAAAAATGGGCAGACAGACTGGCAAGAGGATTTTCTGTTTGAGTTGAAAAAAATGGAATAGAAGGTCTTGATTTCAGAGAGGTGACTGGCAATGACAATGTTACCCCAGCAGATCTTGGTGCATTACTAATACCTGTATACTAAAAATTTCAGTGATGCTTTCTGGCCTTTCAAGGTAGGCTTCTGTGGCTGGGATGAGCAGATAATAGAAAGTAGACTGCAGTGACTCAAGTGGTTAAGATGCTGAACTGCAGGCTGGAAGGTCGGTAGTTCAGCAGTTCGAGACCCGAGTGCCACATGATGGAGTGAGCTCCCGTCTCTGGTTCCAGCTCCTGCTAGCCTAGCAGTTCGAAAGCAAGAAATTGCAAGTAGATAAATAGGTACCACTTCGGTGGGAAGGTAACAGCGCTCCTTGCGCCTTGGCGTTTAGTCATGCCGGCCACATGACTACAGAAACGTCTTCGGACAGCGCTGGCTCTTCGGCTTGGAAACAGAGATGAGCACCGCAACCCTAGAGTCGGATTCGACTGGCTTTCGAGCAAGGGAAACTTTTACCTTTACCTAGACCGCAGCACATTTTATACCATGGGTCCCCAATAGGGTGCCCGTGGGCCCCATGGGGCCCACAGACATCTTTCCTGGTAGCCACCAAGTATTTTTAGAAAGTAGGTGGGGCCAGGTGGGGATTTTGCCCAGCAGGGCTTCTGATTGGCCATTGGAGATCTGCTTGGCTGAGCAGATTAAAAAAGCATCGTTTCAACAGCAGCTGCCACCCATGTTCCCTCTAAGCTGAGTTAGTGTGAGCTAGCTCACAGTTTTTTAGCCTCCGGCTCACACATTTTTGTCTTAGCTCCGGAAGGATGGCTCCAGAGCAAACTAATTTATGCCATAGCCAAATGACTCACTCACAACTTTAATGCCGGTAGCTCCCAAAGTAGGTTTTTTGCTTACAAGACTCCACAGCTTAGAGGGAGCATTGGCCGCCACCACAGTGCGTGTTTTAGTCTCTCTCGCTGCTCTTTCACATGCGTTTTTAAAACGGCCTCTCTCCTCCCGTGCACTTAGGTTTCCTCTGTGTGGTTGGGTCCCGCCTCTTGCTTTAGCCGTTTTGTGGTTGACCCACATCCTGACTCCAATTAGCCCTTCCTGGCAACTAACCCTTCCTACCTATTAGTCATGGCTGGCAAAGTCTGTTTCAGTGGTATCTGAAGAAGTTTTCACGCCCAAGAAAGCTTTATACCCAGAATTAAACTTTGTTGGTCTTAAAGGTGCCCCACTGGACTCCAACTTTGTTCTGTTGCTTCAGACCAACATGGCTACCCCACCTGAATCTGTCCTGTAGTAGCCATTTTTTGTGGTTGCGCCGCCACCCTGTGTCAGTATTCCAAAGGCGTCCAAAGGCTCAGGCACTACTTTTCTTCTCCAACCTTTGGTGATCAGAAGCAGGTCTCTGGCTGAAGCACTCCCTCCAAGCTGCTCACCCACGTGCTGAAAGTTATTGCTACCCCAGTATGCGTAGCATCTCCTTGGCCCTGCAACAATCTCCCAGGAAGTTCTGCAGAGGCAGGAGAACTTAATGCACAGTTCCTATTACTTTCAGTTAGGCTTGCAGAAGTAAGGTCCGGGCGACTGTTTTGTTGAGCCTGGTCTGAATCTGAACATGGATATGAACTCTCTTGTATTTACACGTTTATGTCCAGTCAAAACAGATGGCTGGGAAGGGGCTCTCTCTGCACAGAGGAACATTCTTGGGGATTGTGCCTTTAATGTGGAGGTTTCTAACAATAGCAACGAACAGTGAGATTGGGAGTCCAGTAGCAACTCAGAGACCCAACAAGATTTCCAGGGAATGAGCTTTTGAGAGGGAATTTTTCAGGATTCAAAATGGAGACAGTGGACTTCAGCAGAAAATAATTTATTTAAGTAGTTCGAACTACAGAGAGAGATCCTATCCAGGTACTGAAAATAAGTTCTCTTAGGCCCTGGTCACACGAAAGGTTTTGGGCCGGGAGAGGGACGGATCGGGGGCGCAGCAAACGGGCGCGATTCCACCGCAACATCTGGGGAAATTTGTGCACCCATCCCCGATCCAGCCCTTCAGGCTGAAAAGCCGCATCTAAAATAAACCGCCTACAGAGGTGGACTTACCAGCACGACTGCATCAAGCGCGGCCGTGGGATCGCCGGCACGTCCTGCCGGCGCATCCAAGACTCCTGGCTGAACTGCGCATGCTCACACATGCGCAGTTCGGCAGCCTCCGTCTCTGTCTCATCACTTTCTCCCCGGTCTCCCCGGTGCCGGGGAGCAACTGCGCGGCAGCTCACGGGATCTGTATGATCCTGCCGCCGCGTGTCTATTTTGGTGCGGCTTTCAAAAGCTGCACTTTGCCCACGCCTCCCCCCCCCTGTGTGGCAGGGACCTTAGAGTTCTAACAGACACACCATGGATTATGTAGCATCACCTTTCATCTCCAGTTAACCCTGTGACCTATTCACTACATATTTATTACCATTTACTACGTGTACCAATTACATTTTTTAACGCACATTTCAGCAACCTAACCTATAGATAACAGGCTCATGGCAGGCAACTGTGGTTTGTGAGAACGGAGCTACAGACAAGATGGCAAATTGCACGCCTCCTGACCCGACGCCAGCTACTTGCTGATAAGGAAGATGAGTGGTTGCAGGATTGCTTCTGAGCAACTTGTTGCAAGCACGAACCTTAGGTGTGGGGCTATAAAACCAGCCAAGAGAGGCTGTGGGGCGTGGATGCAATGCGTACGATAGACATGAAGCTGCCAACTCTGCCTTGTCTGATATCTGGACCCCTGGCCTTGTACTGAACAAGTCTGCTTTGCCTGGCTTCTGGCTCCTGATACTCAGAGCCTGCGAGCCAGTACACCTTGGTTCACTGTTGCAGTGTTGCTGTTGCATTTCCAGATTCTTCAACTAGCAGAGGCAGAAGAACTTTTCAGCCGGGGCTGGTTGTTCCAGCACAGTGCCAAGATACTTCATCTCACCATGTGTAAAGGTAAAGGTTTCCCTTGCTCGAAAGCCGGTCAAATCTGACTCTAGGGATGCGGCGCTCATCTCCGATTCCAAGCGAAGAGCCAGCGCTGTCCAAAGACGTTTCCGTCGTCATGTGGCCGGCATGGCTAGATGCCGAGGCGCACGGAATGCTGTTACCTTCCCACTGAATCGGTACCTATTTATCTACTTACAATTTCTTGCTTTCGAACTGCTAGGTAGACGGGAGCTCACTCCTTCCATGTATGTGGCACTCAGGTCTCGAACTGCTGAACTGCCGACCTTCCGGTCTGCAGTTCAATCTCTTAACCACTTGCAAATGACTTCTTTCCTGAAGCCATACAGACTGGGATAATCTAGGAGAGGTTCTCCATAGGAAACTATATGCCTAGAAAGAAACATTTTAGTGAATAAGCCATAAAAAAATATATATCCCAGCACAATCTCGTGGGTTCAGCAAAACTGTTGAATAGGTGTTCTTAAAGTCTACCTACCAGCCCTTCCTACTTTGAATGAGCCTTTGAAGGTTACATCTGTCTGTACTCAGAAAGAGTCTAGAAATGTCCTTGAAGGTAATGAAGACGTAATCTGCCCTCTCTTTTTTAGCTTGCTGCTAGTTCTAGCCAGATGAATGTCGCCTCTGGCTATGTACTCCCTTCAGAGGTTTGTAGCAAAAACAGTCCTTTCGATTTGTGTGCAAACATAACAGACGAGCAAGCAAAACTACCTGCACCGAGGCATGCTGCTTTTATGTCATTTGAAAAGCCCTGACCTGGATGGTTCCGGCTAGCCCAGTCTTGTCAGATCTCGGAAGCTAAGCAGGGTCGACTGTGGTTAGTACTTGGATGGGAGACCGACAAGGAAGCCCAGGGTTGCTATACTTAGGCCCCTGCCACACGGCAGAAAAAAACACGGGCGAAGTGCGGCTATTCAGAGCCGCACCAAAAGAAACACGCGGCGGCGGGATCACATAGATCCCCTGAGCCGCCGCGCCGTTGCTCCCCGGCACGATCAGATGCCGGGGAGGAAGCCACCGACCGGAGACCGAGACAGCCGGCTGCGCATGTGTGCACACGCGCAGTTCGGCCAGGAGCCTCGGATGCGCCGGCAGAAGGACGCGCCGGCGATCCCACGGCCGCTCTTGATGCGGCATTTCTGGTAAGTCCACCTCTGTAGGTGGTTTCTTTTAACTACGGATTTTCGGCCTGAAGGGCCGGATCGGGGACAGGTGCGCAACGCTTCCCGGATGTTGCGGTGGGATCGCGCCCGTTTGCTGCGCCCCCGATCCATCCCTCTTCCGGCCCTAAACCTCCCGTGTGACCGGGGCCTAAGGAAGGCAATTCCTAGACAATAAGCATAACGCACTGTAGGGACAGTGGTCCCCAGTGTCTATTGATTTTAACTGTAACTAATTATTTATTGTATTTTTAAATTTGCTGTGTGTCTGATAGTGATGTACAGCGCTCTGAGGGCCCACCATCTCCGGTGCATGAGCTGCAAGTAGCTGAATGGTAGCGGGGGGGGGGGGTATGGGAGGGAGGCCAGTTATTATAAAGAGGCCAGTTATTATAAAGGGAGGTCAGAAGGCTCAACTTCCTAGGGCCAGGTTATGTGATGTGATGTTGCAAAGTGTAGATGAAAGCAAGAACCAGACCGGAGTGGGAGTGGGCCACTCCCTCCCAACTGTTGACCAATTTGCAAAGTAGGATGAGTCCAAATAGTTTACATAAACTAGTAAGGAGGGAATGATTCCACTTTGTAGTAAGCCTCAAGCCCTTCACGGAGCCCAAGATTCCAACTTTTGTTGGAATTCCAACTTGGCAGCTTCTCACCGGAGTCTCCACTTTGAAACCTTTCTGCTAAAAACTGCAACCTTTCAAGTCTGTTATTTGGACGTCTTTGAGAGGCTGAAATGCCACCTGCCCCCAACATACCACTCTGGCTTCTGGGTTTCCATCTGTTAATATTTGACTTGTGTCTGTTTATTGTGTTCTATTGAGACTGTCCAGTTTGGCCAATGAAAATTTGACATTGCTAGCACGTGATGATATACATCATTAGGGGCCTGTCTATAAATAAGGGGCCTGCCTCTCAAAGGCCTGTGAAATAGATAATCGATAAGAGTCTGTAGATCTTTAATCTAATGGAACAGTTTTAGCTGGGAGTTGGAAGACACAATAGTGTTCTGTTGTCCACCCTACTGGGCTTGTCCGGCAACTTGCTGGGTACGTGTCTGGCCCTGTAATTTGGTTTTTGTATAGTGTCTAGGTGAGTACTGCAGTTTGAAGAACCCTGGGTGTAAATCTTGAAAGTGTCCCTGTCAGAAGGACTGCTACAAATGTGACTGTATTTCAGGGCTTGGTTATAGGCAATGGGTTATGATGATGTCTGGATGGTAAGTAAGTGTACTAAAAGGTCTATTTTAGGTTTTAAAGGATGGTAAGTAAGTAAGTAAGGAGCTGTGGTGGCTCAAGTGGTTAAGACGCTGAACTGCAGGCTGTGGAAGGTCAGTAGTTCAGCAGTTCAGAGACCCGGGTGCTGCATGGTGGAGTGAGTTCCCATCTCTAGTTCCAGCTCCTGCCAAACTAGCAGTTCGAAAGCAAGAAATTGCAAGTAGATAAATAGGTACCACTTTGGTGGGAAGGGAACAGCGTTCCGTGCGCCTTGGTGTTTAGTCATGCCAGCCACATGACCATGGAAACGTCTTCGGACAGCGCTGGCTCTTCGGCTTTGAAACGGAGATGAGCACCGCAACCCTAGAGTCGGACTCGACTGGCTTTCGAGCAAGGGAACCTTTACCTTTACCTTTAAGTAAGTGTACTAAAATATCTATTTTAGTTTTGAAGTGATTATATGTCTCTGCAGTGTCTGAAAAGTTGAATTGCTGTATGGACTAGTACAGGTTCAAACTGAAAGTAGGGCGGGAGTAAATCAAGCACCGATGGGGTTTCTTCTTGTCTTAGGTCCAGATGATTAAAAATGTCTTCTGCCCAACTCAAAAAGAAGAGAGGGACGTGGGGACGTGGGGACAGTCAGAAGTAGGCACGGATAGCCCTGTTGGCATAGTATGGGGCCATGTGGTGGCCACGGCCATGCCATTAACTGGAGGGTGCGAGGCATCTCCAGATCTCAAACAGATGTGGGTGAGGATCATGTTGCACAGCTCTCAGCAGCCAGTTTTGCTGTGGCATCCTCTGGAGTGATAACATCAATGGCTCCTACTCCGTCTTCATTGAGAATGTTGATATATAGATGTTCCATGTTCTTGGTGGCTAGAAGGGTGATCTACCTGAGAATGCCTCTCTGGGCTGCTCTCAGGGAGTCTGATATCCTGCAGATAACTAGGACCACTGGTAACATGTAATTGAAGTAGCCAGATGCGCCTGTAGTGAGGGTAACTAGTCCCAGAACAATGGGGCATCCAGAATTCACCTTTGGTGGATGATGGATAGCAGATGGACTCCTGGTTGAGGCTTACATAGAGCTTGTGTAGTAGGTCCTGAAGTACTTAGAATCATAGAGCTGGAAGAGACCTCCAGGGTCATCTAGTCCAACCCCATGTACAATGAAGGAAATTCACAAATACCTTCCCCTCAAACACCCCCAGTGACCCCTGTTCCATGCCTAGAAGATGACAAAAAACCTCCAGGATCTCCAGCCAAACTGGCCTGGAGAAAAATTGCTTCCTGAACCCAATGTAGCGATCAGCATTTCCCTGGGTGTGTCAGAAAGGACCACAAGAACTAAGCACTGAGGCAAGCCTTCCTCCCCCTCTCTCTCATGATTTGCCTACGTTCACAGAATCAGCATTGCTGTCAGATGGCCATCTAGCCTCTGTTTGAAAACCTCTAAAGAAGGAGAGCCCACCACCTCCCAAGGAAGCCTGTCCCACTGAGGAACTGCTCTAACTGTCAGGAACTTCTTCCTAATGTTTAGCTGAAAACTGTTCTAAGTTCAACCCGTTGGTTCTGGGGCAACAGAAAACAACTCCGTACCATCCTCTATAGGACAGCCTTGAAGAACTTGAAGACAGTTATCATATCACCTCTGAGTTGCCTCCTCTCCAGGCTAAACAGACCCAGCTCCTTCAACCTTTCCTCACAGGACTTGGTCTCCAGACCCCTCACCATCTTTGTTGCCCCCCTCTGGACATGTTCCAGCTTGTCTGTGTCCTTCTTAAATTGTGGTGCCCAAAACTGAACACAGTACTCCAGGTGAGGTCTAAGCAAGAATATTTGATGGTATTCGTCAGCAGGATCCGAAGGAAAAAAGGCCTGTAGGAGGTAGTATTTGAGACTTGTAATCAGATTTCTTCCTGACCACCTCGACACCTCCTTTGTCAGCCTCTTTCATCATAATGTCAGTGTTTCTGAGGCTGTGGGCGGCATCATATTCTGCAATGCTGAGATTGTGGGGTAGATGGTGCTTGTTTGTCCACAGTTTCAGCATGAGCGAGACTACAGAAGCACACGGTATAGCAATCCGGTCTGGTGGTTTGACCACTTGGGTGAGTCCATGAAGTGTCTCTGTCTCTTTGAAGTCCTGGGAGGATGATTACTGTATGCCGGGTGGGCTGTTCATTGTGTTCGAGGTCTTCCTGGAGATGGTGGAAATAAGCTTCCTGCTCACTGAAGAATTGCATCATCTGCATAGATCTAGTGGCAGAGGGAGGTTCCCCGAAGACACAGCGAACCCTTCTGCCTGGCTGAGTCTGTGGCTGGACAGATTGACAGTATTGTGGGGCAAAAGACATAGTAAGCTATGTTGGTCCCAGAGGTCATTTCGGGGGGGATCGCAGTTCCCCCGGGTGAGGTACGGGGGGCGGGGCACATGGCGAAGCCCCGCCCCCTGCTTCCGGCCGCCCCGCTTCCAGCCCTCATTCAGCCAGGAGGAGGCAGGAGAAGAGGGAGGGTAAGTTGCTTCCTCCCTGCCTCTCCCCACCCCTGCCTGCCTGGGGCCAGGGAGGGCCTTCGCGGGGCTTCCTTGCACTCCCGCCGGCCTTGCAGGTCCACCGCCGGGCCCCCATGGGGCTCGGCAGTGGAGCTGCAAGGCCGGCAGCGGCAGCTGGGACCGTTGAGGGTGGGGTGTGTGGCCTTATGACACACTTCCGGTGATGTCAGGGGGTGTGGCATATGCTAACGAGTTATGCTAATGAGTTCCCCTAGCTCTTTTTCTACGAAACGACCCCTTGTTGGTCCACAAGAAACTCCCCAAACAGAAGCCGTGTAATATCTCTTATTGGGGAGTGGCTGTGGCTCTGTGCAAGAGTCTCTGGTTTGTATGCAGGAGGTCCCAGGTTCAATCCCTGGCATCTCCAGTTAAAAAGGACCTGGCCGTAAGTAATGGGAAAGACCTCTCCCTGAGACCCTGGAGAGCCGCTGCCAGTCTGAGTAGACAATACTGACCTAGATGGGCCAGCGGCTTGATGTCTTATAAGGTGTGTTCATGAGACCAAACAAAACAGTGCAACTCTGTGCAGGGTTTTTGAGTCCTCCAGACCTCTTTATCAGCCTGGAAGGCTCAACAACAAAAAGGAAGGGAGAAGGTTCTTCCAGGCCACGATCTTTGAGGCCCCTTTGTCAATAGAATCTCCTCTGGCTTCAGTGGGCGTAGGACGTGGCTAGTATCAGGATGCACCATAGAATCATAGAATGTTGGAGTTGGAAGGGACCGTGCAGGTCATCTAGTCCAACCCCCCTGCATGTTCTCAGAAGAAGGAGCGGGAAGAAAGAAGCCATTCCAATAAAAATATAAACATTGGTTGTTAATTAAATGTCTCTGTGATGCCCAGTGGTACTCAAGGCTGAGAGCAAAGAGTACAGGCGCTTCCTAGAGGTAACTGGTTGACCACTCCGTGAGTAGAATGCTGGAGTAGATGGACCTTTGATCTGACCCAGCACGGCTCTTCTTATGTTCTTATGAGCTTACATTTCGTTGATCTACTAAGTACTGCTGGGGGAGTCGATGATTACCTGTATTCTAAATCTGTGTAGGATGCAGGTGTTTCGAACACTTCATTACTTTTATTATGTTGAGAGGGGAATGGACTGCTGTAGGCGGCTTGCCTTGCGCCTGCCAAGTGTAAGTGGGTGGTGAAGGCAGCGCCTTATGACAAGAGTGGGTCTAAGGGTTTCCGAGGGGTGGTTTTTACTCAATCTCCTGTTCATTGCATAGGATACTGATCAGATAGATGTAGATTCTTGGACGAGCGCACGGCAAACTCTCACACTGTAGTTTGCACAGAATATAGGACTGCAATTGATTTTTTTCACCTCGAGGACCTCCCAGACGTGATCTAGTTGTTTGCAGTTGGATAAGTGTGCAACTTAGTTCAGAAGGCTGATGGATTTCTATGGTGCAAGATGGTAGTTTTCATACTGTGCACTCTAGAGGGAATCTTTTCTTCAATATAAGTGATTAAAATGTAAATCCATATCCAGTTCTTGTTCTCTTTGAACCATCAGATGTTCTCCTAGCATGTCATTTCCATAAAGTATTATAGTAGTGTGTCTTAGCTCTGCAATAGCTATACTAATCTGTTTGGGTGGATAAGGTAAGTAAGAACATAAGAGAAACCATGTTGGAACAGGCCCATCCAGTCCAACACTCTGTGTCACACAATGGCCAAAACCCAGGTCCCATCAGGAGGTCCACTGGCAGGGCCAGAACTCCAGAAGCCCTCCCACTGTTGTCCCCAAGCACCAAGAATATAGAGCATCATTGCCCCAGATATAATATTCCATTTATACCTTGTGGCTAATAACCACTGATGGACCTCTGTTCCATATGTTGATTCAATCCCATCTTGAAGCTGTCCATGTCTGTAGCTGCCACCACTTCTTGCAGCAGTGAATTCCACAAGTAAATTACTCTTTGGGTAAAGAAGTACTTCCTTTTGTCTGTTCTAAGCCTACTCATTAATTCCCACAAATTCTTGTATTATGAGAAAGGGAGAAAAGTACTTCTTTTTCTACCTTCTGTACCCCATGGATAATTTTGTAAACCTCTATCACGTCACCCCTCAGTCATCATTGCTCCAGGCTAGGTAAAGGTTCCCTTGCTCGAAAGCCAGTCGAATCCGATTCTAGGGCTGCGGTGCTCATCTCCGTTTCAAAGCCGAAGAGCCAGCGCTGTCCAAAGACGTTTCAAAGAGCCCTAAATGCTTTAACCTTTCCTCATAGGAAGGTGTTCCACCCCCTGAATCATTTTAGTTGCCCTTTTCTGCACTTTTCCCAATGCTACAATGTCTTTTTTGAGATGCAGTGACCAGAACTGTACACAGTATTCCAAATGAGGCCAGACCATAAATTTATACAGGGGCATTATGGTACTGGCTGATTTATTTTCAATCCCATACCAAATAACCCCCAGCATAGCATTTGCCCCTTTTATTGCCATTGCACACTCAGTCAACATTTTCAGTGAGTTATCTACCACGACTCCGAGATCTCTCTCCTGCTCAGTTACCACCGCTTCGGATCCCATCAACAGATATGTATAGTTGGGATTTTTGGCTCCAGTGTGCATCGCTTTGCACTCGCCCACATTGAACCTCATTTGCCACGGTGACGCCCACTCGCCCAGCCTCAACAGATCCCTCTAGAGCGCCTCACAGTCCTCCCTGGTTCTCACCACCCTGAAGTAGTTTTCACTTTGCTGGCTGATTCAGTTGCTTGGACTTGTTGGAAAGCGAGTGTGACACTGGAGGGATTCTGATGCAATACGGCTTTATCTCCTCCACCCTGACCAGAATAACGAAGGCTGCTACTTAAGCAAACAATCTGTAAATGTAGCCTTGATGACAGAGATAGTGGAATGTCTTGCAATGAGTACCAGGCATTGGAGAGAGCAGTAACTGGGCACCAAAGGTGAACTCTGTAGAAAGTATTGTTGAATGGCTTTATTTATTTATTTATTTATTTATTGCCCCGCCTGGGTTCTCGGTCGTACACCAATCTCGGACTAAGGGGCGGGGGGGGGAGTGGCGTTGTTCATTCGGGAGGCTTACTCCTTCAGGGCCCTCCCCTCGCCGGAGATCGCGGGCATGGAGTGTGCCGGCCTGGTGCTGGAGACTGAGGAGAACTTGGCTATCTGGCTAGTGTACCGACCGCCTAACGCACCGGCCAGTGGCCTGCCGTCCCTGCTGGAGGCCGTGTCTGGCTGGGCGTTGGAGCACCCGAGGCTTCTGGTCCTGGGTGATTTCAACGTCCATGCCGATGACGCAGCCTCCGGCCGGGCTACAGACCTAGTGTCGTCCAAGGAGGCACTGGGGCTCTCTCAATGTGTATCGGTCCCCACGCACCAGGCCGGGCACACGCTCGATCTGATCTTCGCCGCGGGGATTACAGTGGACCGGATTACTGCTATGGCAGTACCATGGTCGGACCACTATTCCCTGAAGGCCCGTCTGAACATCCCACCCCGACCCCGTTTAGGCGGCGAGCAGTTTTTAGCTCGCCCGCGGAGCCAAATGGACCACGTACAGCTTCAGCTGGCCCTGCGGGATCCGATTCCCCCTGGCAGCTCATTAGATGAGCTTGTGGGGGACTGGCATGACTGGCTCTCCGCAGCCATCGATGAGATCGCTCCCCGGCGCCCTCTGCGCTCCCGCACTAGGCTGGCCCCCTGGTATACCCAGGGGTTGCGGCTTATGAAGCGGGAGCTTAGACGGCTAGAGAGATGGTGGCGTCGCGCTCGCGACGAAGCATCAAGAACATCTTTTAGGACGCTTATGAAAGCCTATGAGATGGCGGTCA
>NW_015174879.1:336704-385804 GCF_001447785.1 Gekko japonicus | reverse complement strand
CATGGGGCTGCCTCTATCGCTGACCCGGAAGCTGCAGCTAGTGCAGAATGCGGCGGCTAGGCTGCTGATGGGCCTCCCCAGGTGGGAGCACATCAAGCCTGGGTTGAAGGCGCTGCACTGGCTGCCTATAGCATACCGAGTCCGCTTTAAAGTGCTGGTACTTACCTATAAAGCCCTATATGGCCTGGTTCCGACCTACCTGAGGGACCGCCTTTCCCCATACATACCACCAAGAGCACTTCGGTCGGAGACCCAGAACCGGTTAGTGGTTCCGGGCCCCCGAGAAGTAAGGCTTGCTGCGACGAGGGCTAGATCCTTTTCAGTGGCGGCCCCTGCCTGGTGGAATGAGCTCCCGGATGAGATCAGGGCCCTGCGGGACCTTATGCAGTTCCGCAGGGCCTGCAAGACGGAGCTCTTCCACCAGGCTTTTAGGTAGGGGCCGCCGCCACTACCACCACTACCAACGGTGGTATTACCATCAGGGTCAGGAGTGCCCTGAGTAATTGGAGGTATAAGAACTATATGGCAACGAGCACAACAGACGAGCCCGGACTTTCTAGTGGACAGCGACACCCAAATTGGGGGTTGCTGGATGTTATTATTAAAACAACCAAGACCATCTTGTTAAATAGAAGCACTTTATTGTTTATTGTTAAGTTGTATTGTTGATATGAATGTTTGTTTTTATTGGTTTTATTTACGGGCTTACGCCCCCTGTAAGCCGCCCTGAGCCCGCTTGCGGGGTAGGGCGGGGTAGAAATACCCAAATAAAATAAAAATAAAAATAAATATCCCGCCCTACCCGTGCGGCCCAGGGCGGCTTTAATACTACTTGCATCCTTTGAACGATAATCCTATATATATAATTCCATTATGGATTACCAGAATTTATTGTGTATATAGCCAAAGGCCGTCACAATACAGAATTAGGATAATAAAAAGAAAATAATTCTAATCATACATAGATAAAACAACGATTAAAAGAATTTTCACACAAATCAATACGAACTAGCTATTAATGGGACAAACAATACAATTGTAAAATAATAAATCTGGTTAGTCATAAAAAGGTTAATTTTCTGAAGCGGCGGTCTTAGCCCTGATTTTTTTTGGCGGCCAAGGTGAAGAGAGAGACACTATAACTGACCAGTGGATCAGTATCAGATAATAGAACGACCAGCTTGTCAATATCAGAGGATTTTTTTTGTCCTATTAGCAAATTATCAAGAAATTTAGATCTGACTGCTGTATACATCGGACGAAATAGTATATAGTGAAGAATGGGACTGAGGCACTGTATATACAAGTATGTAAAGCCAGCGGTATTTGAGTATATCTCCCCATGAGTAAGCCGTCGACATTGTCTGAAATAAGGAAGTGAGTGCCTTTCTGAGATTTTGAGATGTAATATTTACTAGATAAGGGGATCTGTCGTGATCTCTTTTGAATAGCTTAAAGTAACCAAGAGGAGAATTTAGACCTAGAGATTGTAAAACTGTCCAATAAAGCATCACATCTGTAGATCCAGTTTTGTAAGTTGGTGCCAATATTGAGAACCCCCAACAAATCGTCTGGAATGGAATAATAGGCAAGTATGTTGTTATAATACATAGACCACGGTGTATCTCTAAATTCCCTTATGTATTGGCCATTTCCAGTTCTCCCATTGGCTTTGCAGTGTGCTCCATCAGCCATTGGCCCATCAACTGCCACTTGTGTGCCATTGGCTGGGTGCTGGGTCCGCTCCTCTCCCCCGCCCACTGGCAGCCTGGACACTCTTCCCTCACATAATTAGCTATCAAAACAGCTGTCTCTCTTGATGAAGACACTTCTCCCTCTTGGCTCCTGTGGGACTAACTTTTCCCTCAGTGACTGTTGCTAGGCAACCAAGCTTGGTTCTGTCAGTAAAAAGGCAAAGGAAGGAAGCCCTATCCAGGCCTTTGTGGGGAACTCATTGGAGCCAATCCTGACTAGGGTTGCCATCTCCAGGTTGGCAAATTGCTGGATATTCTGTGGTGGAGTCTAAGGAAGCCAGAGTTTGGGGAGGGGAGAGGCCTCAGCTGAATAGAATGCCATAGAGGCCCCCCTCCAAAGCAGTTATTTTCTCGAGGGGGGGGAAGATCTGTTGTCTGGAGTTCAGTTGTGATACCTGGTGATCTTCAGGCTCCACCTGGAGTTTGGCTACCCTAGGCATGGCAGTGCTTCAGAGCAGGGTCTGCCAGACCCAGGTTCTTGCTGTGGGAGTTGGTGATTTCAGACCAGTCACGGACTTTCAGCCTAACCTACCTCACAGGGTTGTTGTGCAAATCAAAAGGGTGAGAGGGGAATGATGTAAACTGCTTTGGTCTCCACTGTGAAGAAAGACTGTACTTTTCCTCCTGGGGAACCATTGCTGCCAATCTCCAGGTGATGGCAGGAGATCACTCAGAATTAAAACTGCTCTTCAGATGGTAGAGATCAGGGGCAAATAACAGTAGGTTGATGTTTGGCTGGGAAAGAGATAGGGTTGCCAACTCCAGGTTGGAAAATTCCTGGAAACTTCAGGGGTGGAGCCTGGAGAGGGTGGAGTTTGAGGAGGAGTGGGACCTCAGACAGGTACAATGCCATAGACTCCATTCTCCAAACTAGCCATTTCTTCCTGGGGAACCATTGCTGCCATTCTCCAGCTGAGGGCTGGAGATCACCTTGACACAGAGAGTACTCCATCTTTCTGTGTTATACCTCTGAGGATGCCAGTCACAGCTACTGGTGAAACGTCAGGTCCTACAATGCCAAGACCACGGCCATACAACCCGAAAAATCTACAACAGCTAATGAAATCCGACCATGAAAGCCTTCAACAACATATTAGTTGTTAAATTATTTTTTAAAAGATAATTTTGAACAGCTGGGATGCTCGTGTTTCTATGCAATTAAGCCAACACCTATGGAGAATTTCAGTCATCTGAAGCCAGGGCTGTTCTAGCTAACACCTACAGAGGTTCAAAAGCCACACCTTATGTTTACCTCTGGTTCCCTTCCCCCTTAAGTTTCTGAGTGTTTGGGTGGGGGATTAAATTGGCCAACTAATTTCTGTAAATCTGTGGTTTAATTTGAACCCTCACTTGAGTCTTTACATCCATAACTACCAGGCAGCACGGATTTAATGGGGTTTGAGTAAAAATGTCTGGATAAGTTCCCAATAACTGGAGATGAAAGCTTGCCCAGGACTATAATTCAGACAAAGATTTCTTATTTCAGATTCTAAGATTGAAATGGTATTTATTCTTTTTTTTTTCCAACATGGAAAAAGAAACAATAAATGCTGCCCTTTTAAAAATCTAAGTATCTGTAGCTGTTGTGCGGTCTAAATCACCCTTATTCACAGAAAAGTTCTTTGTGTTTTTTATTTTAAATCTCACTTCAGCCATGAACTCTTCAGATGGCTTTAGGTAAACTCTGTGTGCACACATGCACTGGGCTATAGGGCTGATAAAACTGCCTTGCCTTAAACTATAATCATAAGAATTATGGAGCTATTATGCCATTACATGCTCCTCTGAACACTCAGGAATTGTTCTTCTTCCTCCTCCTCCTCCTCCTCCTCCTCCTCCTTCTGGATTTGCGATAGGATAACCATTCTTTAACTGCCAGATGCGAGTGGTTCGGGGCTTGACCAGATACTGTATGCATTGCACGGAGCCAGTTTGGTGTAGTGGTTAAGTGCGCGGATTCTAATCTGGGAGAACTAGGTTTGATTCCCCACTCCTCCACTTGCGCCTGGCTGGATGACCTTGGGCAAGCCGTAGTTCTGATAAGGGCTGTCCTTGAGAAAGAGCCGTTTCTGTCAAGAGCTCTCTCAGCCCCACCCACCTCACAGGGTGTCCGTTGTAGGGAGGGGAAGGGAAAGGAGTTCCTTTTTCTTCTTCTTCTTCTATATGCAGGGAGTCCACCCTTTGTGGCTGTAGGTGTCAGGCATGAAACAGTTCTCCAGTTATGAGAGTAAGAACCAGACCCTTTTCTTATGCGGAAAGATCCTTTGCGTTGGATCTGGCAGAATCCTAAAGGGTGGCACTTCTTGCCCAAGGGATAGGGTTGCCAGGTCTGCCGGTGGGGGGGGGGGGATGAAGCCTCTTCGTCAGGATCCTCTGGCTTGTGTTCATAGTGCATGCAGCGCGATGACATCACCTGGAAGTGACGTCATTGTGCTAGGCATGTTGCCGGGAGGGGACACTCTAGCATTCAGCCAAAAACTCTATGGTACCATAGAGTTTTTAGGCCAAGTGCTAGAGCGCCCCCTCCCCCGACGGCATGCCCAGTGCGATGACATCACCTCCAGGTGACGTCATCTTCCTGGGTATGTCGCCGCGATCTTGGCACTTTGGGGGCAGGGTTCCCTCCACCAGCTGGATCTGGACCGGCGGATCGGGGGGCCCTAAAGTGGGCAAGCCTAACAAGGGAGTGTGTGTTGCTGTGCAACTTCTCCTGCTGCCTCCCACATTTGATCTTCTTGATGGTTGCTTGATGGCTGAGAGGATGGGGTTTGGGGGCCATCCGTGAGGTTTAAAGTCATAGATTCCATCCTCTGAAGCAGGCAGTTTCTCTAGGGGAACTGATCTGTGTAGAGTGGAGAGCAGTTGTAATGCTGGGAATCTCCAGGCCGCCCCTGGGAGTTGGCAGCTGTACAGGTCAAAGTGCTCCCACTCTCTTTCACCAGAAGAGGAGGAGGAGGAGGAGATTGGATTTATACCCCACCTTTCACTATCCGAAGGAGTCTCAGAGCGGCTTACAAATCCCTTTCCCTTCCTCTCCCCACAACAGACACCCTGTGAGGTAGGTGGGGCTGAGAGAGCTCTTTCGAGGACTGCCCTTGAGACAACAGCTCTGAAAGAACTTATGACTCACCCAAGGTCATTCCAGCAGCTGCATGTAGAAGAGTGGGGATGGGAATCAAACCCGGTTCTCCCAGAATAGTCTGCTCTCTTAACCACTATACCAAACCGGCTCTCTAATTAAGTTTCATAAAGTTCCAGTTAGTAAAATGTAAAAAAACAAACAAGCAAACCAAAAGCCTGTATTCTTCCAGGCTTGGTATGTAACTCTTGATGCCATATGCACTAATTAAACTCCAGGGAACCCTTTGAGGTTCACAGAAGATTATTAGAATACCCTAAGGGCAGACAGACTTGCAAGCCACTACGCTTGGCTGAAATGGGCATTAGCAAGAGAGTGAGCTTCTAGGAATGTGCTTTCTGTTCTTGTTCGCTGGCAGTGTGACTCAAGAAGCCCGGCTAGCACCTCCATGGAGTTGACAGTGCCCTGTAGACAGCTCCTCAGAAACCTCTGCTAGGTCCACAGTTCTTCCTCTCCAGATAAGCTGACCTGAAAAGCGCTCCCTGAAGGTAGTCAGAAAACCACTGCCCTAAATAAACTAGCTGTTGACTTTCGCTTGTGTTTTTTTTGACATAAACTTGCCTTTCATTTTAAAGCATTCTTTGTCTGAAGGCAGGTGCCTTTGCATTTCTTAAATTGCTGCTGGAACATTGGCCATGGCAGCCAAAGAGCTTTGTAATCCTGATGGCCGGGAGCCAGAGATTGCATCAGCGAGGGAGGTGTCTGCTTAACTACTTGTTCCTTGAGCTTGAATGGGACACAAACCAAGCACTGTAATTTTGCAGTGGTTTTGTTAGTTACCAGGATCAAGCTATTGGACTAGGCCTATTGAGACATTTCAGTTTTTTAAATTATTCCCCACTTTTCACATGGCAATAACACTGTGAGTTTCCAAACAAAACAAAAACCTCTTTACCGCACCAGAAAAGGGACATTAAAGTATTTGCAGATTAGAAAGGAATGTCAGTTTTTAACAGTTTAACTGTATGGATTTTTGATGAGGGGGTAGCTTGGAAACTATTTAAAACTACAATCCTAGAAGCTCAGAAACAATATATTCCGTAGGTTAGGAAAGGCACAAATAGGTATAGAAAAAAAGCCTGCATGGTTAACAAACAAAGTAATGGAAGCTGTAAAAGGTAAAAAGGATTCCTTTAAGTGGTGGAAAGCTAGGTACAGTGAGGCTGGTAAAACGGAACACAGGCTATGGCAAATAAAATGCAAGTCTGTGGTCAGGCAGGCAAAAAGGGAATATGAGGAGCATATAGCGAAAAACGTAAAGACCAACAATAAAACTTGCTTCAAATACATTAGAAGCAGGAAACCAACCAGGGAGGCAGTGGGGCCCTTGGATGACCAAGGGGTAAGAGGATTACTGAAGGATGATAGGGAATTGGCTGAGAAGCTAAATGCATTTTTTGCCTCTGTCTTCACTGTGGAAGATGAGAAGTGCTTGCCCGCTCCAGAACCGCTGAGTTCGGGAGGGGTGTTGAAAGACCTGAGTAGATTGAGGTGACGAGAGAGGAGGTCCTAAAACTGATAGACAACTTAAAAACTGATAAATCACCAGGCCCAGATGGCATACATCCGAGAGTTCTGAAAGAACTCAAATGTGAACTCCTGAGGACTGGAAGGTAGCTAATGTCACTCCCATCTTTAAAAAGGGTTCCAGAGAAGATCCGGGAAATTATAGGCCAGTCAGTCTGACGTCAATACCGGGTAAATTGGTGGAAACCATTATTAAGGAAAGAATTAGTAGGCACATAGATGAACAAAACCTATTGAGGCAGACTCAGCATGGGTTCTGTAAGGGAAGATCTTGTCTCACTAACCTGTTAGTGTTCTTTGAGGGGGTGAACAAACATGTGGACAAGGGGGATCCAATAGATATTGTTTACCTTGACTTCCAGAAAGCTTTTGATAAAGTTCCTCATCAAAGGCTCTTAAGTCAGCTCAAAAATCATGGGATAAAAGGACAAGTCCTTTTATGGATCAGAAACTGGCTAATTAATAGACAACAGAGAGTGAGTATAAATGAGCAATTCTCTGAGTGGAGGGTTGTAAGCACTGGGGTACCGCAGGGATCAGTACTTGGTCCAGTGCTTTTTAACTTGTTCATTAATGATTTGGAGTTGGGAGTAAGCAGTGAAGTTGCTAAATTTGCGGATGATACGAAGTTGTTCAGGGTGGTGAAAACCAGTGAGGATTGTGAGGCACTCAAAGGGATCTGTCAAGGATGGGCAAGTGAGCGTCAACATGGCAGATGGGGTTCAATGTGGTCAAGTGCAAGGTGATGCACATTGGAGCCAAAAATCCTAAATATAAATACACATTGATGGGGTCTGAACTGGCAGAGACTGAACAAGAGAGAGATCTTGGAGTTGTAGTAGATAACTCCCTGAAAATGTGGAGACAGTGTGTGACTGCAATAAAGAAGGCCAATGCTATGCTGGGGATTATTAGGAAGGGTATTGAAAACAGATCAGCCAATATCATGATGCCCCTATATAAATCAATGGTGCGACCTCATTTGGAATACTGTGTGCAGTTCTGGTCACCACACCTTAAAAAGGATATTATAGCTTTGGAAAAAGTGCAGAAAAGGGCAACTCGAATGATAAAAGGGTTGGAACACTTTCCCTATGAGGGAAAGCGCTTAGGGCTCTTTAGCTTGGAGAAACGACAACTGAGGGGTGACATGATTGAGGTTTATAAGATTGTGCATGGGATAGAGCAGGTAGAGAAAGAGGTACTTTTCTCCCTTTCTCACAATACAAGAACTCGTGGGCACTCAATGAAATTGCTGAGCGGTTGGGTTAAAACGGATAAAAGGAAGTACTTCTTCACCCAAAGAGTGATTAACACATGGAATTCACTGCCACAGGAAGTGGCGGCGGCCAGGGTTCCCTCTAAGCTGAGTTAGTGTGAGCTAGCTCACAGTTTTTTAGCCTCCAGCTCACACATTTTTGTCTTCGCTCAGGAAGGATGGCTCCAGAGCAAACTAATTTATGCAGCAGCCAAATCGCTCACTCACAACTTTAATGCCAGTAGCTCACAAAGTAGAATTTTTGCTCACAAGACTCCACAGCTTAGAGGGAGCATTGGTGGCGGCTACAAGCATGGATGGCTTCAAAAGGGAATTAGATAAGCATATGGAGCAGAGGTCCATCAGTGGGTATTAGCCACAAGGTATAGATAGGGACTCTGGGGCAAGGGATGTTCTGTCTTCTTGGTGCTTGGGGGGGGTCAACAGTGGGAGGGCTTCTAATGCCCTGGCCCCACTGCTGGACCTCCTGATGGCACTGGTATTTTTGGCATGTGACACAGAGTGTTGGACTAGATGGGCCTTTGGCTTGATCCAACATTGGCGTCTCTTATGTTCTTAAGAGCCCAGCATGTAACGGAGAAAAAATGCAGATGGACACACATGAAGCTGCCTGAACTGAATCAGACTAGCAGGAGCTCTCCAGCGACTCAGGCAGAGGTCCTTCACGTTACCTATTGCCTGGTTCTTTTTAACTGGAGACGCTGGGGATTGAACCTGGGACCTTCTGCGTGCAAAGCAGAGGCTCTTCCACTGAGCCACAGCCCTCCCCCACCCAGAAGATTCTGTGTAATGTTTGAAGACCAAAGTCTACAGAGATTGATTCTGGTCACGAATCAGGTTAATTTGTACCATTGCAGGAAAGTAGAAGCAACCTGAGCTGTGGAACATTCCGAAACTAAGATCAGCTTTTCTTTTTCTGTATCACTTGCTCAAAATCTCTGACTCCTCGAGCTATTAACAGGAGCCAGTAAATTGAAATCACTCTGTACTGTAGCTTCAGGATTGTGTGTGTGTGTATAGATATATAGATTAGAGATGTGAAGGCCCGGAAAAAACCCGGAAAAAAATGGAAAAAACACAGTTTTTTTCTGTTTTTTTCCAAAAATTGGAAAAATTGAAAAAAGAAAAGAAAAGAAAAAAAAATTGATTATGGAACGTTTTATTTTAACATGATGGATAAAATATTTTAAGACAAGGTGTTCAAATATTTTCCAAATCATTTCTTAAAAATATGTATGGTATCAGATTGATCTAATTTCTGTGCACTGAGGACAAGCAAGTCCTAGGTTACAAACTGAACTCTCCAATGCAAGAACAAGATGCATTTCTTCCTTTAGGAGGTGCTATTGTCACGAGAAAAGAAAAAGTTTTCAGTTTTGTCTTTGCATGTGGGTGGGTATTCTGTTTGTAATAACTGTTTGGATACACTATATTTTTAATATGCTCGTTGTGATAATTTCATGCCAAGTAAAAATGTCCATAGTCATATTTTATGTTCCTAAAGTAACAGAATGACTTTCAATCTAGAAAAGACAAAAGAAGTGCTAATGTAGCATTTTTTTCAATTTTTCTGAAAATTTCCGTTTCCCCCTGAAAAAACCTGGGGGAAAACCGGGTTTTTTTTCCGAGCTTCAAAATTTCCAGAAATTTTACATCTCTAATATAGATATAGAGATAAAGATAGATAGATAGATACCATCTTCCCCTTTTGCAGCGGTAAAGTACACATGCCATTAAGTATCTTTCCAAGTTTGTTTATGTAAATTTCCAAATTTTGTCTCTCAGACCCTGGTTCATTTTTAGCTTTTTGTTACGGAAGTCATGAAGTTGTTCCACACAAACTTCCTCCACCAGTTCCAGCTGTTCCATTCTTGGTGATGGAAAGTGCCGTCAAGTTACAGCCCACTTGAGGCGACCCTGTAGGGCTTTCTAGGCAAGAGACGTTCAGAGGTGGTTTCCCATTGCCTGCCTCTGCACGGTGACCCTGGAGGTCCTTGGAGGTCTCCCATCCAAATACTGTCCAGGGCCGACCCCGCTTAGCTCCTGAGATCTGACAGGATCAAGCTAGCCTGGGCCACCTAGGTCGGGGCATAGAAACATAGAATCATAGAACGTTAGAGTTGGAAGGGACCTTGCAGGTCATCTAGTCCAACCCCCTGCACTCTGCAGGAGCAGAGCCGAAAGATAGCCCTACATACCTACAACATACCCGAAAGATGGTCATCCAGCCTCCGCTTGAAAACGTCCAGCGAAGGAGCATCCACCACCTCCCGAGGCAGACTGTTCCACTGCTCAACCACTCTTACAGTTAGGAAGTGTCACCTGATATTTAGCCGGTAAACGACTCCCTTGTAATTTCCACCCATTAGACCTAGTCTTGCAGTCCGGAGCAAGAGGGAATAGATCCGCTCCATCTTCTACATGACAGCCCTTCAAATACTTGAAGACTGCAATCATGCCCCCTCTAAGCCTTCTCTTTCCCGGGCTAAACATGCCCAACTCTTTCAGCCTTTCCTCATAAGACTTGGATTCCAACCCTCTCACCATCCTGGTTGCCCTCTTCTGGACACGCTCGAGCTTGTCAACATCCTTCCTCAAATGTGGTGCCCCAAACTGGACACAGTTATTTATTTATTTATATTTATTTTTGGATTTATATCCCGCCCTCCCCGAAGGCTCAGGGCGGCTAACAACGAGGCACAAGTGCCAGAATTAAAACAGATAAAACAGTCTAAAACAATAAAATAATACAGTACAACAACAAAGTGTCAGTGCAAGATGGGGTAGAACTTCCTCGAATGGTATTGGTCCCACAACTTGTCGGCCCCTCTCTTTCCAGGGTCACCTCGCACCCAGATGGAACCACATATTCGTGGTAGTGGTGCGATGCTGCATACATATTGGTGGTGGAATTGAAGTGGCGGCGGCTCCTACTCAAAAGCCTGGCGGAAGAGCTCCGTCTTACAGGCCCTGCGGAACTGAGAAAGGTCCCGCAGGGCCCGGATCTCCTCCGGGAGCTCCTTCCACCAGGTAGGAGCCGCCACCGAAAATGCCCTGGCTCTAGTAACAGCAAATTTTATATCTCTGGGGCCTGGAATTTCCAGGAGATGTTGACTCCCCGATCGTAGTGCCCTTGGGGGAACATATGGGGAAAGGCGGTCCCTTAGGTAAGCCGGACCCTGCTTAGTTGCATCCAGAACTAGAGGAGAGGACCCACATGTTGGCAAATATGCCCTTGAAATAATTTACCTCTTGTATTCTGCTGTCCACCAAAGGGTGTGGGTTGTTTTTTTTTTTGGGGGGGGAGTTAGGATTACGTTTTTGGTTCACTTACATTGGCAGAGTTATACCTTCATCCCCACCCCACCCCCACCCCATTTTGAACCTAATAGAATCATAGAGTTGGAAGGGACCGAAGAAAGGGGCCTCGAGAACTACGCCCCAATAGCCCTCCTTCCCTCCCTCTCACGATCCGCCTAAGTTCACAGTGGTGTTGCTGCATGAAAACATATCCAACTCCTCCTTTTTCTCCTCAGAAAATGAACAGTGTAGGCAGGGGTCCCGCAGAGTTTATTCAGCTGTTTTAATACATATCTGCAGTTATTGCTGACTGTTTGGGATTCAACTCACAATACTGTCAGGCAGTGGCAAGGTTAGTGTGAAGCAAGGATAGGAAAAAGCAAAAAAACCCCAACAACACCCCAAAGCGTTATTCAGTTTAATGAACAACCAGCAGCTTCCCTGCTGAATTTTCTCCTCTCCCAAATGTCAAGGAGATCCAAAACCTCCCTGTGCCACTAACGGTACATCTCAGCCAGGGTTGTCCTCACAAGATATCACACAGGAACGTCATCTAATACTAGAAAGGGCAGCAATTCAGAATGGTATAATTGCAGCAATGCTGGAAAAGGGGGAAAGAAAATGACTCTAGCGAGTAGTTTGGAGGCTGCCTACTGGACGTTGGTCCTGATCCTTCCCCTTTGCCATGGAGGCCTGCTGGGTGGCCTGAAGCCAGTGACCCACTCTCAGCCTAGGCTTAGGGATGCCACCCTCCAGGTGGGACCTGGGGACTCCCCAGAATTACAGCTCATCTGCAGATTACAGAGATCAGTTCCCCTAGAGAAAATGGCTGCTTCAGAGGGTGGACTCTATGGCACTGTACCCCACTGAGGTCCCTGTCCTTCCCGGGAATCCCCCCCCCAAAAAAAAAATCTCCAGGAGTTTCCCAACCCAGATCTGGTGACCCTTCCTTCCCCCCACCCCCGGTGGCCAGGGGGACCTGGCAACCCTACCTAGGTGACCACACAGTGTTGTCGTGAAGGTAAAATGGGGGGGGGGCAGCTGTTCTGAGTGCCTTGGTTAAGATAAGATAGGCAGGGCTATTTTTGGGCAGGAACGCACAGGAACGGAGTTCCGGCTGGCTCCCGAGTTGGCCACGCCCAGCAGGAACTCATTAGCATAATAGGCCACACCCAACAGCAGAAACTCATGAGGATTGGCTACATTAGGGGTGTGTGGCCTAACATGCAAAGGAGTTCCTGCTACAAAAAAAGGCCCTGGGTTTTGACAACAAACAAGGTAAACAGAATAACAAGCAAAAGGTGGGTGTGGCTGGATGACCACACTTCTGCGAACATGGGGTGTGTAGCTTAATAGGCTAATGAGCTGTGCTGTCAGGTGTGGCCTAATATGCTAATGAGTTCCTGCTGTTGGGTGTGGCCTATTATGCTAATGAGTTCCTGCTCTGCTTTTTCTACAAAAAGAGCCCTGAATAGGTAACAAAAATGAATTTCCTGACATGACCAACATCCCACCCCCCCCCCCCCCCGGTTGCCCTGAGAACGTGGCCAAATAGTAGTGGCAAAGTGGCCCACATACCACTTCTCTTCCCCACAAAAGTGAAATCGGCAATAGGAAGAAAAGGGACGTTGCCAGGGAAAGAAGGGGAGAACCGCTGTTTGAGGAGGTCGCCTGGAACCATCCCCCTGTGTCGTAACTGTGTGTACAAATAGTGGGCATTGTGTCGGGCTGCCAGCCACGGGTTGGGAATATTCCTGGAGATCTGGAGGTGCATCTTAGCAAGGACAGGGTCTGGGGAGAGGAGGACCTTTGGCAGTATGTAGTGCCCTACGCTTCGCTCTCCAGAGCAGGCCTCTTTCCCCGGGGAACTAATCTGTTGCTGTCTGGAGGTCTCCAGGCCCCACCTGGAAGTTGGCAACCCTATAACCCTACGTTTCACTGGTATAGAAGCACCCTTTAGCTGCGTGTCTCCCAGACAGACTGGCAGAGGGACCCGCGTGTATTGAAGGAAAAAAGATTTAGTGTGGCCCGTTAGTATCTAAATGTGAAAATTCATTTTAATTTTTCCTCAGAGGGAAGAATTGGCCCATCTTGCTGTGTACCTAATTCCACTGTAACCTTGTTAATGGGATATTAACCTGAATGGTAAATACCAATAGAACGAAGTTTGAGTCCGGCGGCACCTTTAAGGCCAACAAAGTTTAATTCTGGGCATAAGATTTCATGTGCATGCACTTCTTCAGATAACAAGCCTTACATAGAGGTCTGTTTCGATGTATCTGAAAATGAGTGCATGCACACGAAAGAATTAAACTTTTTTGGTCGTAAAGATGCCACTGAACTCAAACTTTGGTCTCTTGCTTTAGACCAACACAGCTACCCACCTGAATATCTTCATGGTAAATACCGATATTCTTAGTTAGTAAGGGTGGGGCAGTGTCCTCTTCAGTTAAGAAATTATTCCTGATTGGGACTCACGACGCTGCTGGTTACTTGCATAGCATGTTATGTTGGTGGAGAGGTTTAGGAACCGGGCACAGAATCCTCCTGCTGCAGTTCATTAGGTAAAGGTAAAGGTTCCCTTGCTCGAAAGCCAGTCGAATCTGACTCTAGGGTTGCGGTGCTCATCTCCGTTTCAAAGCCGAAGAGCCAGCGCTGTCCAAAGACATTTCCGTGGTCATGTGGCCGGCATGACTAAACACCAAGGCGCACGGAACGCTGTTACCTTCCCACTGAAGTGGTACCTATTTATCTACTTGCAATTTCTCGCTTTCGAACTGCAAGGTTGGCAGGAGCTGGAACTAGAGACGGGAGCTCACTCCGTCATGCGGCACCCGGGTCTTGAACTGCTGAACTACTGACCTTCCACAGCCTGCAGTTCAGCGTCTTAACCACTTGAGCCACCAAAAATCAGCAAATACCATGCTACAGATGATTATAAAATATCTCAAATATTTTTAATATATTTTTTGTTTTATATTTTTACAATTTATTCACCCTATATTATTTATAAGCCTTAATACTGAGCACTTATTCAAAATAGACTTAAAGGAGTCCCCCCTCTTAAAACTTTTGTATAATTAAGGAGGACTGATATTAATAAAAGGGTTGTGCAATATCTTTTGTGATATATTAAGAGACGATAGATGTTTTGGTATATGATTCTTTCTCTGTATTAAGGCTTATATGATGGATAATATAGGGTGAATAAACCTATAACCCTCTGAATCCCAGAGCCAGGAGGCAACATCGGGGAAGGCCTCAGCCTCTATGTCCTGTTCGGTGTCTTCAAGATTTCTATACATTTTATTATATCCCTGCCTCCAGCTGTCTTGGAAAGGGGCACCCTCCAGATATCCCTGATCATGTGACTTTCAGTATCTAGCTTTCACACATCAGGTGTTGGTGTGTTTTTAATGTAATATTCACAACCAGATGTTAAATTGATAATCCACATAATTATCACTTGGTGATTGAATTGTTCTGTCAGTGGGAGATCTCGCTTATGTATGGAAACTTTTCAGCACTTCTTTTTTCTAGTGTACCAGAACTGTGCAAGACTTTCATGGTCAGGAAATACAAAAAGAAATCAACAATTTCTAGATGCTTTCTCAAGCATCTGTTTGCTGAAAATTGTACTCCTTAACTCTTCCAGATTTTAACCTGGATGCATTCCAGGGTTGTTGTTTTTTAGGAGATGCTAGTTTGCTAAAACATTTCACAGTTTGAGAAGGAAGTCACTGATATCTTTACTGGAAACAAAAGTCCTAATTGTAGAACGCAGAACAGTGTGCCCCTAAACAGAAGTATTCAAGATAACATTTTATATGCATCCTTTTACTAGAATGCAGAGTTTTACTGTTGAGATGGGAAAAGAAGTGCAAATTATAGATCCTTCAAAGAGTTCTTAATGTAGCAGTAACTCTAGATTTGCTTGAATACTGTTGAATATATTCCTAAATATAGTACAGATACTGTGAGAACCTAATGTTGCTATGAGAACCTTAACCTTGACATTGTCTGACTTTACTTGCTGTGTACAAAAGCCCCTCCAAATCTCAACCTTGAGTAATGTGTCAAGAAGATTAAGAAATATTGTAGTCTTGGGCTCAGCTTCATTTTCTATTTATTTCCCATTATTATTCCCCTTTGCCTGGACAGCATTATGGGAGTTTCTTTTCTGACTCTGCATTAATTAAACCTGGCTGATTAAAAAGAGACAGTTTGTAACACAGGATACTGGAATAGGGAACCGTTCAAAAGTTCAGAGGAAAAGAACTATTGTTACCTCTACCTTACTTTCTTCAGTGTTATGGTCAAACCATAAAGAAGAGTTAACTCCTTATTTTTTTAACCCTATGGGCTTTTTGTCTTCGGGAAAGAAACATACACGCACACACTAATATCTCAGTCTCTCTTATAGGGTATGAATATACAGTGGCATGAGCTCCCAACCCCAATAGCTCAGTGAAGTGTTTGAGTGAAGGTGTATTAGTAAAGAGGGCTTGGCTGCTCTGTGTACTGATGTCTCTGTGTGAGAGAGGACCTGAGGTGTGTAATGGTTATGGCTCTCTAGAGCCGGGTGTCAAACATGCAGCCCAGGGGCCGGATCAGGGCCCCGGAGGGCTTCCATCAGGCTCGCAGTGGAACTGGCCATCTCCTGCTTCCAGTTCTGCTGCTGCTGCATCATAGCTTGCTTCGCCAGACTCTCTTAATCGCTCAGCCATTTCATGTTTTAACCTGGGTCCTAGACTCAGAAGTAGGTTTGCAGGTCACAGAGAGCCAGTTTGGTGTAGTGGTTAAGTGCGCAGACTCTAATCTGGGAGAAATAGGTTTGATTCCCCACTCCTCCACTTGCACCTGGCTGGACAACCTTGGGCAAGCCGTAGTTCTGATAAGAGCTGTTCTGGAAAAAGAGCAGTTCCTGTCAAGAGCTCTCTCAGCCCCACCTACCTCACAGGGTGTCCGTTGTGGGGAGGGGAAGGGAAAGGAGTTGTCAGCCGCTCTAAGACACCTTTGGGTAGTGAAGGGCGGGGTATAAATTCAATCTCCTCTCCTCCTCCTCCTCTAGAGCTAATGCTTTAAGCATGTTTTTAAGTAAAAAAAATCTTTGTGTTTGTGTCCTTTATAAAGTTTATATCTCTCCGCTACCTGGCATTACATTTTATGACACACATGGCCCGGCCCAACAAGGTCTCATTTATGTCAGATCCGGCCCTCATAACAAATGAGGTCGACACCCCTGCTCTAGAGATTTTAAAAGAGATGAGAAGGGTAACGTGTGAAGGCCTGACCTACTGGTAATCGTGAACCTTAGAGAAATGTGAAGCATGGTAGGCAGGCACTCTGTGTGAGTGGAAAAGGACATCACAATGACAAACACCCCTAACTCCTGATTTCCGATTCTTCTCTATGGCCATTCTGTTAGCGCGCCCTGGTATGTTTGGTGTTCTACCTTAACACTAGAGCTGCAGGATAGTGGCTAGACAGTGGATCTGTAAATGGGGGATTCCTTGGTTAGAATCTCATCTTGGCCATCAGTTTGCTGGGATGCTGTCAGCAAATACCTGCATCGGGCCCTCCTTATGCAGTATGTGGATGCTCTCGATGTACCTACTTGTGTGCGAAACAGTTTGACTACTCCCAAATGTTCTCCCGTTGGGAGAAAGAACGACATGCTGTCGAGTCACAACCAACTCACCGCGACCCCATCCAGTCGAGAGATGCGGTTTAGCAGGCAAGCCCAATTTCGTCAGATCTCAGAAGCTAAGCAGGTTAGAACTCTGTTTAGTACTTGGGTGGGAGACTTCCTCGGGATACCTTTGGAAGGACGGGGACAGGCTTTATTCAGCCCCCTCTCTGAATATCCTCCAGGCCCCAAGTAGGGACATGACATCCAGGTGCAGACACACGCACAGGGCTTTTTTTGTAGAAAAAGCCCAGCAGGAACTCATTAGCATAATGGGCCACACCCAAAAGCAGAAACTCATTAGCATATTAGGCCACATCCCTGACAGTGCAGCTTGTTAGCATATTAGGCCACGCCCCCATGCCTTCCCTTGGCTTGCCTGGGCGCCCGGCAGCTGCAGGGAGCCTGGGCAAGCTGGCCTTTGGACAGGCATGGGGAGGCAATTAAATTCCTCCTCGATTTTTCCAGGGGCCCCCCTGGCCCACCCGCCTCGGAGTTGCCCATGGGGGGGTCGCTCTCCAGGCCTTCCCTCTGTAGCCACGCATGCAGAGGTTTTGGCTGTAGTGGGCGTGGCCAACTCTGAAGCCAGCCGGAACTCTGTTCCTGTGCGTTCCTGCCCAAAAATAGCCCTGCACATGCACAAATACAAAAAATACCAGGAAAAGAGAGATGAGGCTTAGGGGCACACTGTTCTGCGTTCTGCAGTCAGGACTTTTGTTTCCAGTAAAAATATCAGTGACCTTCCTTCTTGAACTTTGAAATGTTTTAGCAAACTAAGTTACAGCATCTCCCGAACCTTCAGAAACCTTCCTCTGCGTGGCAGCCTCAGTCTTTCCTTGGTGGTCTCCCATCCAGGTACTAACCAGGGTCGGCCCTGCTTAACGTCTGAGATCTGGCTGCCATTGAGAGAATGGCGGGGTAGAAATGGGTTAATTTTTTAATATAAATAAAACTGTATAAACAATTTCTGGAAGGCCTGGAGATCTGTGGCTATGAGTGTGACCTAGAAAGCCCCATTTCAGCCGTGGCCTCACCAGGGGTCCTGTGACGTGCAGTTCTCTTTTCGCCGCAGTCCAGCAGTTGTTGTCTTGTGGGGGATGACGCTGGCTTTACAGGCCCGTTTTCACAGGTTATGGAGCTGCGGTGGCTCAAGTGGTTAAGACGCTGAACTGCAGGCTGTGGAAGGTCGGTAGTTCAGCAGTTCGAGACCCGAGTGCCGCATGACGGAGTGAGCTCCCGTCTCTGGTTCCAGCTCCTGCCAACCTAGCAGATCAAAAGCAAGAAATTGCAAGTAGATAAATAGGTACCACTTTGGTGGGAAGGTAACAGCGTTCCGTGCGCCTTGGTGTTTAGTCATGCCGGCCACATGACCACGGAAACGTCTTCGGACAGCGCTGGCTCTTCGGCTTTGAAACGGAGATGAGCACCACAACCCTAGAGTCGGATTCGACTGGCTTTCGAGCAAGGGAACCTTTACCTTTACCTTTCACAGGTTACTGAATGTATGTGCAGTACTTTGGACACTTGAGAAATGCTGGGTGTCCTTTAAAGCAGGGATGAGATGGGAAACCGGGGTGGTGGGGGTGGGGGTGGCGGCTGGAGGGGCACGCCAAGTTTTAAGGAAGTTGTGGTAGAAAGAGGGGAGAGCCAGTGTGGAGTAGTGGTCGAGGCCAGAGTGCTGAACTGGGATTGGGGAGACCCGGGCTACAGAAGCTTGCTTGGTGACCTCGGGGTGGTCACATGCTCTCGGCCTAACCTACATCATTGGGTTGTTGTGAGGATAAAATGCAAGCAAGAAGAATGATGTAAGCCATTTCAGGTCCCCATTGGGGTAGGGTTGCCAGCTCCAGGTTTGGAAATACCTGGAGGTTCTGGGGGTGGAGCTTGAAGAAGAAGAGAAGAAGAGATTGTATTTATACCCCGCCCTTCACTACCCAAAGGTGTCTCAGAGCGGCCTACAAACTCCTTTCCCTTCCCCTCGCCATAACAGACACCCTGTGAGGTAGGTGGGGCTGAGAGAGCTCTTTCCTGGACTGCTCTTTTTCAAGAACAGCTCTTATCAGAACTATGGCTTGCCCAAGGTCATCCAGCCAGGTGCAAGTGGAGGAGTGGGGAATCGAACCCGGTTCTCCCAGATTAGAGTCCGCGCACTTAACCACTACACCAAACTGGCTCTCAGGGTGGGATTTGGGGAGGGGCTTCAATGGGGTGTAATGCCATAACGTCCAATGCTCCCTCTAAGCTGTGGAGACCTGTGAGCAAGAATTCTACTTTGAGAGCTACTGGCACTAAAGTTGTGAGCGAGCGATTTGGCTGCTGCATCAGTTAGTCTGCTCTGGAGCCCGCCTTCCTGAGCGAAGACAAACAATGTGTGAGCCAGAGGCTAAAAAACTGTGAGCTGGCTCACTCTAACTCAGCTTAGAGGGAACACTGGCGTCCACCCTCCAGAGCCACCATTTCCTCCAGGTGAACAGATTCTCTGTCGCCCGGAGATCAGTTGTCATCTCAGGCAATCCCCAGCCACCACCTGGAGGTTGGCAACCCTACATTGTGTGGGGGGGAATCGATGAAGTCAATAAAGGTAAAGGTTCCCTTGCTCGAAAGCCAGTCGAATCCGACTCTAGGGTTGCGGTGCTCATCTCCGCTTCCAAGCTGAAGAGCCAGCGCTGTCCGAAGACGTTTCCGTGGTCATGTGTCCGGCATGACTAAACACCAAGGCACACGGAACGCTGTGACCTTCCCACCAAAGTGGTACCTATTTATCTACTTGCAATATCTTGCTTTCGAACTGCTAGGTTGGCAGGAGCTGGAACTAGAGACGGGAGCTCACTCCGTCATGCGGCACCCGGGTCTCGAACTGCTGAACTACTGACCTTCCACAGCCTGCAGTTCAGCGTCTTAACCACTTGAGCCACCGCAGCTCCGAAGTCAATAAACCAGTGGTTAAAATGTGCCTCTGATTTCCCTGGTGAAGGAGGGCAACCAGTGACCCTGGCTGTCCCATCGACTGCAGGGAAGTCAAAAGCTCAGCTGACCTCTCTTGAGTGGCACTTCCAGGAAGTGTGTTTGCTCTGCCACCCCCTCCCCCCCAGTTATCTAGAGAACCCGTGCACCATGTACCCCTGGAGCAGCACCAGCAGCATTACAGGTTGTGTGATGGGGGGGGGGAGGAATGTTCTGGTCTCCAGATTGACACCTGGAGCATCTAGAGCTCCCCTGAAGACACAGAAGTTGCGCCTCCGAGTCCCAGGGCGTCAAAGCAAATATAATGTGCCTGCAGTTTGCAAGGCTCGCCGTCGTGCAGCTGCCGGCGCCTCGTGCGCAGGGATTCCCCCTCTCCGTCCCCACCCCCCTCCCGCCTACTCTTGGAAAGCGCTGCCTCATCCCCGCTGTCAGGAAGGAGCCATTTCCTGAATGCATGGGGCTTGAGTCACTGGCAGCTCCCCCCGTCAGAGCTTTAACTCCTCCCTTGCCATGCCTCTGGCTGTGTGTGTGTATGCACACGTACATAGGCGGGGGAAAGGGGGTGGTGGTGGAGGGAGAAGTGGCGGCCAGCCCTGAGGTTGATGCAATCGCCCTGTGCCTGATGTGCTCCTGTGCCTGACAGGAGCTCTTAGACCCACTTGTTTAAATCCTCCGTCTCTTTTAATGAGAACTCCTCACCCTTGAAAAACCTAGCAGGGGGAGAGGTGGAGCTTCAAGGGAGCGGGGTGGGGTGGGGGGTGTCATGAGCCTGCCAGGGGGAGGGAAGCGAAGCCTGCACTGCTTCCTTCCCCTCCCCCCCCCAGCCGCCGCCGCCGCCGCCGGCTTCAGAGAAGTTCAAGGGCTGAAGATGAAGTGAGGGATGACCTCAGCTGCTTCTCCCTGGGCTGGTGAGAGAGAGAGAGAGAGAGAGAGAGAGAGAGAGAGAGAGAGAGGGAGAGAGAGGGAGGGAGGGAGGGAGGGTTGGCCAAGACAGCCTGGCAGTCCAAGGCATGTGCCCAGCTGGGGCTGGGGGTGGATTTCTCCGTGGGCAACTTTCCAAGGGTCGGTTGGCATCTGAGACGTTAATGTGGGAGGATCATAAAGCACCTTCTTCGTTTTTTTTCAGAGAGAGAGAGAGAGAGAGAGAGAAATCCTTCCTGGGGGGCATAATTTGGAAGTCTGGGAGTTTGTGTGGGAAACGATTACATCAGTCGCAGGGAGGGCCGGGATTGGTCTGCACAGTATGGTTTGATTCACTACCTAAAAGATTGTGTGTAACCCTTTGCGTGAAGCGGCTCGGGCGGACTTGCCAGCCTGCCTGCCTGCCTCCCCCACCCCCACCCCAGGAAAAAGAGAGAGTGCGCACACAGTAGCGCCAGGGACTGGCTCAGGTAGAGTCGGAATTGCAAAAGCACCTGGAAAGGTGAGGGGGGGGGGGAGAGCGAGTTTGCAGCTCGGAGTTGCGAAGGATTTCAGGAGGCAGAGAAAAAACTCTCTCTCTCTTTCTCTCTCAAAATGCCTTCTTGTTCTTCCGATTGCTGCCTCTTACAAGCTGCAGAGGTAAGATTCTCTCCCCCCCCCCCCATCACATTACCTTCGTCCTTTTCCAGCTGAAATATGATCATGTTGGGAAGCAGGCTGAGCCTTTTGAAACAGAGGGTTAAGTCTTGAGGCTGTGCAGTTAATCCTGTGGGAGCCGTTTGTGCAGTGTGGACGTGGTTTAAGAGGCGTAATGCCGCGCATCCGTCTCCTTTCGTTAATACTTGGAACGTACACCGTTGGGGGGGGGTGTAGGGGGGAATAATTCTAGCAATTGATCTTTTGATTAAAAACAAACAAACACTGCAAGTGTGAGCGCCTAAAAGTTAAACAGTCAAAAGTTACTACGGAACAGACATGGCTCTCCTCCCCCCCCCCCATTTTTAGCTCAGTGACAAAGCCATAAAACAATTCAGAAGAAGAATGTGTTCCTGACTGCACTAATGGAAGGCATCCTTCCTTTTGAAGCTGGGACTTGGGGGATTTTTCGCCTTGGTGAATTTTGTTGCGTGGAAGTCCAGTATTCCCCAGGGGGATGGGAAAGAACAATAATGTCTGTAAAGCAAGCTGTGTGCAGTAAGTCTGGGGAGATCCTAGAGGCATCCTGTGTAGAGCTGTGGATGGTGTGGACTTAGAAGGGCGCAGAAGATAGCCGTGGACCCAAAATTAATCTTCCTCAGGAACCTCTGCTTTGCCAAGGAATAAAAGCAGCTTTGTAGGCCCTGCAAAGCGTATTTCTCACTCTTGTAGCTACAATGAGACCTGGGGAGATGGGGGGGAAAATGTCTGCTGAAATCACAGGAACCAGAGATGTGGCTGAATACAGTTCTGAGTGGGGGTGGGGTGGGGGTGTCCAGGAGCTACAGCACTTCATTTCACCCTTCCCATGATTTTGCAAAACTAGGAACAGTTATGCAAAACAAGAAATCCTTCAAACAGGCTCAATTTGCATGATTTAGATTGGCTTTTTGGTGCAGGATTTGGAACGCCTCTCTGCATAGCACCCACAAATCCCAAACCGTGTAGAGGTCACTCTCCAGTTTTCTTTCTTGTTTTTCCATTGTTTCTTTCTTTTTCTTTTTTGGACTACCAGGCTGCTGTTTAGTAAAAGTTGTATCCCCCCTTTTTTTTTGTATTGCAGGATGTAAAAGTCTTTAGTGAAGATGGGACATGCAAAGTGGTCGAGATCCTAGCGGATATGACAGCCAGGGACCTCTGCCAGTTGCTGGTTTACAAAAGCCATTGTGTGGATGATAACAGCTGGACTCTAGTGGAGCACCACCCTCTTCTAGGATTAGGTAGGGACTCCTCCAGGATGGAATCCCCCTTTTAAAATGTGTGCCTTTGATATGTCGTGAATGGGGCCCGTCCCTTCCAGATGGCTTATTGCAAACGTAGATGCCTGTGAAGCAATTAACTGAAATAATTTCCATGTGACAGTTCTGGTGCTGCGCATTTGAGCGGGTCTTAAGCAGTCTTTCCCTCTAAGCTGAGTTAGTGTGAGCTAGCTCACCGTTTCTTAGCCCCTGGCTCACACATTTTTGTCTTCGCTCAGGAAGGAGGGCTCCAGAGCAAACTAATTGATGCTGTAGCCAAATCACTTGCTCACAACTTTAATGCCAGTAGCTCACAAAGTAGAATTTTTGCTCACAAGACTCCACAGCTTAGAGGGAACATTGGTCTTAAGTAGGTGGGCAGGGTCCGTTGGGCTGAGTATCTGTGGAACAATGTCTGTGAAACGGGACTGACATTCGTACATTGATCCTGGCAATTCCAGGTAAATCGTGTGAATGTCCAAAACATAGTCCTTTTCTTTTCTTTTTTGACATAAAATAACTGAATGCTGCTGATTACATTTAGGTGACAAAACCTCTGGAGTTTGGGGGAAGGGTGCTCGTGCAATTCAACGGCAATTCCCAATGCTCGTCGAAAAGTTTAGGCATGCACTAACCGTGTTTTTTAATGCCGGTGACTATTCCGCATAAACAATTTGCACCAGCTAAGTTGGACTCCCAGCAGAGAGCTGGGTTTCCTAGTCATCCACAGAGATCTGGGGCCTGTGTCATTACACACACACACCCCCTCTGAAAAAGCCTGGCATGGAGGGGAAGAGAGAGGTGCTTTCTTGGGCTTGGCATCGCAGAACGGAGAGCTGCAGTGCCCCTTCTTGGTGCATCGTGGGAAGCTCTTGTACAAACCTTGCAGGCACCTTCTTTCTCATCGGCAGCCGTTCTTCCACCTGCTTGGAAATTAAGGTGCCATGGTTACAGTTGGCAAGAGGGAGAACTGTGGGAAGTTAAATGACATATGGGCTTGGTTTTAATTGCTTATCTGAAAGATTCGGATACTGCTTCACGTGCGTGTCCTCCTGTACATTCCTTCCGATGCCTTCGTGGCGTACTGCCCTGTCCAACTTCAGCCTCTTAATTCCCAAAAAAAGTACTTTGGAGGTTGCAGAATAAGGCCTGTGTGTAACAAGGCGCTCATAAATATTAACAGTGGATTTGATTTGGATGGCTGTGACTTGAAAGGGAATAAAAATCGTGATCAGGCAAGGGGGGGAAGAAAAGAAGCAGGCGCGGGTTGTCAGTGGAACTCATTAGACTTCTGTGGCAGTGCCCTCTAAAGCTATTCCAGAAACGGGGGACCTTTCAAGCCTAGGGTTTTTACAGAAGAGTGGACAATTCTTCCACATGCCGTGCTTTCTCAAATGAATAGGGTTATGTGAAGCAAAGATGCTTATTGCAAATTCATGCCGGTGGAAGATTTTCAGAGTAGGTTTGACTTTATGGAAATCTGCTACAGAATCAATGCAAGGCAGTAATTTTTATACAGACGCGCAGGGGTCATTTCGTAGAAAAAGAAGTGCAGGAGCTCATTAGCATAACTCATTAGCATAATTTATTTGCATCTGCCACGCCCCCTGACATCACCGGAAGTGTGTCAGAAGGCAACACCCACCGCTCAGGCGCCACTGGACTGTTTTGGATTGCTAGCTATTGGGGGGGAGGGGAACGTGCAGATCTGTCCTCGCAGAGGAGGGAGAGCTTGTACCTGAATAAAACTTGGTCTTAAAGGTGCCACTGGACTGTTTTGGACTGGGGGGCTGCGGGGGGCTGTGCAACTTACCTGGCTGCTTCTTGCTCTGACTGAGGGCTGCTGGGAGCAGGGGGTGGGGCTTGTTGCATGTGCCCGCCCCCTGGGCGCTTTACTGCCGGAGCTCCGCTCCTGTGCGCTCCTGCAGGAAATGACCCCTGCCCGCGACTCAGTTCAGGCAGCATCCTGGCTGTCGTTCTCTGCACCAGCTGTCGCTTTCAGGACTGTAGGAAAAGACAAAACGACAAATACCACAACCATATCTAGCAGTCATCTAATCTTTTAAAACCTGCCTTAAGTATCTCTCCCCCTCCCCACCTGATAGTTTAGAATTCTCGGTCGCCTCTCCATGATCGCCCTTTTCCCCATCCGAGATGACCAAGGTATTGTGTCAACCAAGGCTTTTCTCCTTTGTGCCCAGGATCGTTCTCCTGCCAGATTCATTCAGTGATGCCACAATTCAGTGTCTGTGACATCACAATGGCTTCCATGGCGACTAATTGTGCTGTCAAACTTCACTGTGTGACATCCCTGAATGAATCGGGCAGGAGGCTGATTAGGAAATCAAAAGCTTCTGTTTACACACAAATAACTTGGTAATTAACGGTGATGGGAAAGGAGCAATATCCTTATCAGTCGGTATTTTATTTCAGCCAGCATTGTACGTCTAATGAAAATTCATTTTGCTGGCAAAAAAAAAAAGACATATCCAGGATTGGAGCAATGCGTAAATTAGTTTGGGTCCCGGTGGAGCCTTTTCAGAGGCCGAAATATAGTGTCTTTGAGTTAAAAGTGTAATAATAAGCATTTATATAGTGCTTTAAAGGATTCGAGACACTTCATAAACATTCCCGTGATCCTTACAAGAACTACCTGCATATTATAATCAATGCTCCCTCTAAGCTGTGGAGTCTGGTGAGCAAAAATTCTACTTTGTGAGCTACTGGCATTAAAGTTGTGAGCGAGTGATTTGGCTACTGCATGAATTAGTTTGCTCTGGAGCCCTCCTTCCTGGGCCGAGACAAAAACGTGTGAGCCAGAGGCTAAAAAACCGTGAGCTGGCTCACACTAACTTAGCTTAGAGGGAACACTGATTAATAACTAGTACCTGGGTTGCGGTGGCTCAAGTGGTTAAGGCGCTGAACTGCAGGCTGTGGAAGGTCGGTAGTTCAGCAGTTCGAGACCCGGGTTGCCGCATGACGGAGTGAGCTCCCGTCTCTGGTTCCAGCTCCTGCCAATCTAGCAGTTCGAAAGCAAGAAATTGCAAGTAGATAAATAAGTACCACTTTGGTGGGAAGGTAACAGCGTTCCGTGCGCCTTGGTGTTTAGTCATGCCGGCCACATGACCACGGAAACGTCTTCGGACAGCGCTGGCTCTTCGGCTTTGAAACGGAGATGAGCACCGCAACCCTAGAGTCGGATTCGACTGGCTTTCGAGCAAGGGAACCTTTACCTTTACCTTTACCTGGGTTGCCAACCTCCTGCTGGTCTCTGGAGTTCTCCCAGAATTACAACTGACCTCCAGAACTACTGAGATTTCTTTCCCAGGAGCAGATGGCAGTTTTCGAGGGTGGTCTCTGTGACATCACATCTCTGCTGAAGCTCCCTTCCCAAACTCTGTCCTTGAATCTTGAGGACGTTCCCAGCCTGGAGTTGGCAACCCTAACTGGTAGGCTGAGAAGGTGTCACAACATGCCTACGGCTGCATTAGTGGAGGGCCTTAAACAAGCAAGTTTGGATTTAGGAGCTTCTTGGTCCCCCCCAGTTCATGATTCTTGACTGCCATTTGACATTATTTCACGTGTGTAAGAAAAGAGTTCAGCGAATAGGAGTGCGTAGTTAGTAGAGTGTCTTAACATCTGAGATGGATTGACTCAGCCAAGCAAGTCACGGCCCTCGGTTTGCAAGACCTGTACAATGATAGGCCGTTTTGCCTACGGCCATACCACCCTGAACACGCCCGATCTCGTCTGATAGGCCGTTTTGGGGGACATTAATTCCATAGGGTCGCCATAAGTCCAACGCAACTCAGTGGCACTTAACCTAAGGAACATTTTATTGGGAACATTTGGCTCTACAATCTCAGGAGAATATATAGTTGACCACAGAGAAGTACCACTGGACATGTGATTGCACTGGAGGCTTCATTTGTATTTTTGTATTTCTTTTCTATGCCCAGTGGTTAAACTTTGGAACAATTGTTTTCTGGTCTTTATTCCATATTTTGTATATGTATGATTGTATATATTTTTACATATCAGCCAACATGTTCTGTTTAGGTCTATTTCATTAGCCCTTGTATGTTATTTGTATATGAGGTATGAATGGGCCCTTGTTTGTTATTTTAATTTATGTTGAATAAATACATGTATATTTTTGTATGTTTCATAATTAGATTTTTAGAGTTGGCCCTCTTCTATTCTTGACTAACCTTTTTGGGTTCTGAATTCTAGGTTTTAGGTTCAGTTTTTTCCCCCTTTTCTCTGTTTTTGTCCTTACTTAACACACACAAACCATTAACATCTCCTTTTTGATATGTGCTGTTTATAAAAATGTCAGGTTGCTTCCCATTATTGTTTTGAGCATGAAGGCATATCTGTCTGTAGCCAGGAGTGGTGAGCCTCGAACATGGAACTTTTCATCTTCACGTGCAATCCAAAGCAGAGTTACGTGAGCTTGTTGAAGTCTGAGAGCTAGGAAGGAGGCAGCTCTGCTTTTAGGATTGCACTGCTGACACTCAGATGTGTCTTTGGCTAACTGGCTGCTGGCAGATGTGAAATGCATCTAACTGTTCCCAAATTATAAAGAGGCACATTTGGCAAGGTTGACTTCCAACACGCCGGAAATAATGTCTTATGAAGTTGAAGTAGAAAAGAGCAAGAGTCCAGTAGCACCTTAAAGACTAACAAAATTTGTGGCAGGGGACAAGCTTTTGTGAGTCACTGCTCACTTCTTCAGATGCAGCTAGTAGGACGTGAGTCCATCTGTCCCCTGTATCTTGGAGAGAGGAGTGATTTCAGATACTGAATGACAATAGCAGGCGAATGACAATAGCAAGTGAATGACAGCAGCAGGCATGATTGGATTAGGTGTGATATGCAGAGGGGTAGGAGGCATGGAGAAATCAGCACCAGCACCGATAATGAGACAGGAAACCTAGGTCTGGATTCAGCCCAGGAGGATGCATTGGCTTGAGTTTCAGCAGTCTCTCTCTTTAATGCAGTTTCAGCAATTCAGCAGTCTTTCTCTCTAATCTCCCTTTGCAATTCCTTTGTAAGAGAACTACCACTCTTAGTCAGGTTAAAATGTCTCACCATTGGTTTCCGAATGTTGTGGTTTCTAATGTCAGACTTATGTCCGTTATGAAGTTGTGTTATCTGGATAGTGTGTGGCATGAAAAGTAAAGGATCTGATTAAACAGGTGCAAAAGCCATGTTCAGGAAAAGAAAGTGTGTGTGTGTGTGTGTGTGTGTGTGTGTGTGTGTGATATAGCAAAGTAATGTGTGAAGAAGCCCAGGGTGTTGAGTGTATTTTTAAGAATTTGTATGTGTAGTAAAAAACAGACCTCTTAAAGTGCCGGGGTTGGTGTGGCTCCCTGTTGGGTGGTTGCCTGGTGGCAACTTTGCAGTGTATTGTGTGAAATACCCTCAAGTCTTACCCCCAAAGGCTTGTTGTTACTGTTGGATTAAACACAGAATTTTGCAGTCTTCCTGTTGGACTAAGCAGCTGTTTAAAAGTCAGTGTCTGTGTTAGAGTAAAAAAAAAATCTTACACAGCGGTTTTGTACCATATCGTGTACAGTGGTGGTGGTGGAAAGCACCATTCAGCCATAACCGGCCCACGGTGACCCCATAGGGTTTTCAAGGCATGAGATGAACAGAAGTGATTTGCCTGGACTTCCCTGATGGTCTCCCCTCCAAGTACCAACAAGGGCGGACCCTGCTTCACTTCCACAATAGGGCTAGGCAAGGCCATCCAGGTCAGGGGGCACAACCTGTGCAGAAGGCTGGATTTCCTGTAATGCTAGGGCTTCCAATTCCCCCCAGGGGGCGGAATTCCCCCCGCTTTGGATCCCCGATATCCGCTCCCGCGGAATTGGGGCCCGGGGGAAACCCCACCCACGCATGCACGTCGCTTCCCTGTGACGTCATCACGCTGGGGCGGGGCATAGCCATTTGAGGGGAAAACTCTATGTTTTCCCCTCAAATGGCCATGCCCCGCCCAGCGTGATGACGTCACAGGGAAGCGACTTGCGTGCGGCGCGTGCGCGCTTTGCGCGCACACACACCCACCGGGAGACGACCCAAAGTCCCCCGCCGGGACAGGTAAGCACATTTGGCAACCCTATGTAATGCTTACAAGTAGAAGTCTGTGCCCAAATGTGCCGCTCTGAGACTCCTTTGGGCAGCGAAGGGCAGGGTATAAATCCAATCTCTTCTCTCTCTTCTTCTTGATGGTTTTGAAGATTGAGATAACTAGTGAAATCCACAATTCTCACCATTTTCATAATTGGCTCCAAAGCCCAGTCAACTCAAGCAACTATCCAGGATTGCAGCTCTACTAAACGTGGAAATACAGTTCCGCAGGGCTGCGAAAACGGAGCTCTTCCGTCAGGCATTTAGGTAAGGAGCTGTGTTACATCATCTTTGCCCTGTGCCAATTTTTCCAGCCTGAGCCCGTCAATAGTGGATGTAGCCATAACGCCATCGTTATGTTAATGGTTTTAATAATTTTATTGTGTAGCTGATATTGATTTTTATATTGTTATTTTAACTATTGTTTTTTTCTGTAAGCCGCCCTGAGCCTGCCTCGGCTGGGAGGGTAAAAATAAAAATAATAAATAAATAATAATAATAATAAATAAACTCTTGCCACAAGAACATAAGAAGAGCCCAAAAGAGATAATTGCTATTCATATGGAAAGTCTATTATCCATAACTGTTTCTAAAGTTTACTATAAATATTTTGGTTGGTTTGTTTATTTCTACCAGTGTTATATATGAGCTTAAATAATGAAAATAATTAATTATTAAGCTATTATGGAAGTAAGCAAGATAAGGCTGATGTAAGTGGGTTTCTCTTATCTCTTACATAATATTGATTATGAGTAAAGGAAGAGATTGGTAGGAGAAAAGCTCTTGCAGAAATTTATAGAAAATTAAGAAAAGAATAATATGACAGGAATAGTGTCTTAAAGGTACAAGAAAGTTGCTTGGATATGTTTCTGATTAATTTTGTACTGTTCATGGGATGGTGAAGATATTCAAATATATAAAGTTAAAAATAGAAACAAAACTCAGAGTCTTCAGACAAACAAAATTATTACAGTAAGATTTGCAAAAAGCTTAAAGGGGAAACTTTTCATGTAAATAATAATATTCACCTTTCCTTCCTCCTCTCCACAAATTTTCTATTTTTAACTTTATATATTTGAATATCCAATTAAAACGTTAGTCCTTCCATTTTAATCTTCACCATCCCATGAACAGTACAAAATTAATCAGAAACATATCCAAGCAACTTTCTTCTAGACCTGATAATTCTTGTAACTGTTGTGTTTGGACTTTAGTCATATTTTTCGTTAACATCTTTGTTTTGTTAAAATTAATTTTCAGTCCAGCAACTTGACCCATATTTCTGCAATGTTTCTAATAATTGCATAATGGAGTCTGATGGATTTTCTAAAATAAATACCAAGTCATCTGCAGATGCTTGCAATTTGTATTCTTCTCCTTTTATTTTAAGTCCTTTAATAAGAGTATCTTCTCTGATCATATCATTCAATATTTCAAGCACAAATGTAAATAATAATGGTGAAAGTGGGCACCCTTGTCTGGTTCCCTTTTGTATCTCAATATTTTGTGATACATCTCCATTAACAAGAACCCTTGCTTGTTGTTTTGTCTAAATTGTTCTAACCATTGTAAAAAATTCTTTGCCACATTGTGAAGTTAATAGTTCCAACATAAAGTTTCAATAGACATTATCAAAAGCTTTTTCAGCATCTAAAAAAATCAAGACCATCTGTTTCTCTGGGTGGGCTTCTAAGTATTCAGTTGGTAAGACTGATGTTTTCTGGCTGAGAGTTAGAGATAAATTGATCTATCTTCTGTTGTTTACCCTCTTTTAAGTTGATAGCCTCAGAGGCAGAGCGTCGATGCTTCCTGTTAGACATAAGGTCTAAATGTTCCTTCCCTTTGTTGTCAGTAGCCACCACTCCTTGCCACTGTAGCACTACAGATTCCTAAGTATTCAGTTACATTTCGTATAGTTCTTACATTGTTTCTGACCTGCTTGATCTTGATGAATTATTTGTAATAATACTCTTTTCAATTTTGTAGCCAAAATAGAGGCATAAATTTTATAATCCACATTTAATAATGAAATTGGCCTATAATTTTTAATTTCTTTCTCTTCTGCATTCTGTTTATGTATCAAAGTTATCAAAGTTGGTATTTCTTCTTCATTTATTATATTCTGTATTACAAGTTTTAAAGGTATTATCAGTTGATCTTCAAAGACTTGGTAGAATTCTGCCAGAAGGCCATCAGGACCTGGAGTCTTGCCTTTTTTTCTTTTTCTTTTGCTTTTTTTAATACTTCCGTTTATTCAGAAAAAGATATTGGATCATTTACATTTTTTCTTTGTTCTTCAGTAAATTTTTTACCATTGTGCTTTTTAAAAAAGTTTAATTTCCTCATGTGTGGCTTCTCTTTTTTGATATAACGTCTCATAGAAGGCTTCAATAATCTTTTTCAGGTCTTTAGGTAATTTTTTTTCTTTCCCTTCATCATCTCTCAAAATTTTTATATTTCTTTTTTTCTTTCCGTAATTTGTACGCTAGCCATCTAGTTGGTTTATTAGCATTTTCAGAATTTTGTTTTGCATACATAATTTTTTTGGCTATTTCTTGCATTAACAGACAATTAATTTGATGTTGTAGTAACTTTAATTTCACTCTTCTATCTTCAATTGAAGGGTCTTGTTTCATCTTTTCTTCCTGTTCCATGATTTGATTTATAATCCAAATAGTGTAAAGTATATTTAATTGACTTCATACAGTTGGTACAGTTCCAGATTAGAAATCCAAAGGGGGGGGGGCTTCAATAAAAACAAACATATTCCCAAGGGAAGCCACTTTTCCAAGTAGATCAACATTGTAATCCATTGGGGGGGGGTCTTCATAGTGTTCATACAGTTCCAAATTATAAATCCAGAAAGGACAAAACTTCAATAAAATAAAACTTATTCCAGGGGAAAGAAAGTAAATTTTCCAACTAGATCAGTATTGTAATCCACAGTCTAGTGTTGCAAAGCTATTAAATCTGTTAAGCAGTTTTGTTTTCAGACATCAAACCATTTCTCTTTCTTAGCCCACAAAATTATTTAAAAGCTCCTTTTCCAGTTCTCTTCAAAGCCGCTTCAAGGGAGGAGGGGGAAATCCCTTCACCCCTCTGCTCTTCTCAGGCTTTGTATTTAAAAAGTTTAAAGGGTTTAAAGTTTATATAGAAAACCTTCTAAGCTTGTCACATTCAGAGTACTCACAGTGTGGAAGTTGTTCTTTAGTTGCTTGTATGGGGTTTGTTGTTCTACCCTCATCCCGGCAGTCATGGCTCTGCTATTATGGCTGCCCACAGAAGCTCTCTCCTGGGTTGTGCTTCATGTTGACTCTGGACTCACCGCTGCTCATTTGCAGGTGATCTTGTATTCATTTTGGAAGAACCACAAACAACTATCACCCATCTTCTGAATTCTCTAAAAGAATATGGACAGATAGCAGGTCTGAAAATTAATTTTAAGAAAACAAAAAAACTAAAGACCAGATACAACAGTTACAAGAGATTTCTGGTACTGAAGTTCGGAAGAAAATAAAATACCTAGGGATAACCTTAACCAACAGATGCAGTTTGCTATTAAAAGACAACTATATGAAACTTCTGACTGAAATTAAAAAAGATTTGGAAAATTGGAAAAACAAGTATCTTTTATGGGAAGAATAGCTATTGTAAAAATGAATGGCTTACCTAGACTTCTTTTTTTATTCCAAACAATACCAATTTTAAGAAACCAACAGTATTTTAAAGAACTGGACAAATTGATCCGGCAGCTTGACTCTAGCTATACAAAAGATAAACAAACCAACTTCTATGAAAAGCCTACAGACCTGGACAAAACTCTATTCCATATAGATGAAAAATTTATAAAGGCATTTTTTTAATTTTATTTTTTATAAAGGCATTTTATACATTGTTAATAGACATGAAAATGCAAGACGAAGTAGTGAAATCTTCAATGATTAGATGGGCACAAAATATAGACCATAATATAGAATTAGACCAATGGGCAAATGAAAACTAATATAAAATTTACCAAAGCTATATCATACAAAGAAAATATATATTAAATGTTTTATAGGTGGCATAGAACACCAGATAGCTTAACAAAATATTATCCAAGTATGTCAAATGTATGCTGGAAGTGTAAACAAAATACTGACTGTTTTTTCATATGTGGTGGTCCTGTAATATAACTAAGAAATATTGGGCTTGGATACACAAGATATTACAAAAAATGTTAGAAACAACTGTACCATTTGTACCAGAATTGTTTTTATTAAATATTATTCCAGAAAGATTTTTAAAACTAGATGCTTACATGATTATACATGTGATAACTACGGCTAGGATTGTGTATGTAAAATGTTGGAGGAAAAGTCCCATCAAAAGAAGAAATAATCTACAAAAATTAGAAACGGCAGAGATGTACAAATTAACTTTACAATCACAAAATAAAAAAGAAATCTTTGGAAAAACATGGTCAAGATTTTATAAATGGATTGAGGTGTATCTGCAAAGATGCACAATATTACTATATACTGCATTTATCAAAATATTTTCTGGCGTATATAGGTTTAGGTGCATATAAGAAGGATATTATCTATGTAAAACAAAATTAGTTACAAACGAGTACATGCTCTTTGTTTGTTTAGTGCTAGTCTGTCTTGTATATTGTTTGTCTCTTTATTTGTAGAAAATTAATAAAAATCTATTTAAAAAAAACAAACCAGAAGTAGATGAACTGAAACGTGCAGTAAGAGCAAATAAAAACTATTTATTGTAAAGAGAGAGAGAGAGAGTCTGGAGTTAAGACCCTGGCATTGGGCTTCTCTTCGGGAAGCCCAATGGAGTTTGAGATCCTCTGAACCCCACTGAAAACCCGACGATCTGGCACAGCTACTTAGCAAGTTCCAGAGCCAACCGTTGCTGTGGCGCTGAAAACCGGAAGTCGCCATTTTTTCTCTTTTTGTGAGTGTGTGTGTGTGTGTGTGTGAGAGAGAGAGAGATGTTAGCGAGTATTCAAAACTGTAGCTGCCTACCTGCAATTCTGAGTGTTGTCTTTGTGGGGAAAAGCTTTACAGACTGTACAGCCGAGTGGTATAAATTGATCATTTATCATGGTCCTGTGCACTTTCTTTGAGAATGCAATGCATAAACAACTGTTCTCCTCCACAGGCTGCATGTACTTTAGGGCCTAAGCTCCCGACCTATACAATTATTGTGGGATTCTGAAATCGTCCGTAAGGGGAAACAAAGGACTTAACTAAACACATCATAAATGGTTTGTGAATAGTGGTTTTCAAATGGCGTGCTGTGGGGCCTTGTGCTTCCTCGGAAGGGATTCCTCAAGGAGAAACATTGGGTGAGGTTCCCAGAAGAGCAGCTTGCTAATTGTTGCTGACCGTCTTCTGCAAGGCACAGAATATGGGGGTGCTGAGGGCACTCCAGAGCATTCTCAGGTCCTTTTTTTAATTTATATTTATTTATTTATTTTGAGATTTATATCCCGCCCCATCCAGTATTCAGCTCGGGGCGGCTAACAGGCGGCAATGCCGAGGTTAAAATATACATATAACAACATAGTAAAAACAGATATCTATCATAAAATTGGTGCTATCATAGATTACATACAATTTACATCCAAGATGGACGACATCCCAAAACTGACGGCCAAGTTATTTCCTGCAGAAGCGCCAGGAAGAGTGTATCCCCCGCTCTGTTTGGGCGACATCTGCCCCTACTATGTGGGGCAGATGGTTGTAAAATCATTGGTGGTATAATGGCGGCGGCGGCTCCCCCTCAAAGGCCTGGCGGAAGAGCTCCGTCTTGCAGGCCCTGCGGAACTGCACTAGGTCCCGCAGGGCCCGAGTATCTTCCGGGAGCTCATTCCACCAGGTGGGAGCCGCCACCGAAAACGCCCTAGCCCTAGTTTGGGCCAGCTTTGCTTCCCGGGGGCCTGGAATTTCCAGGCGATGAAAATTCCCCGACCTCAGTGCTCTTGGGGGAACATGCGGGGAGAGGCGGTCCCTTAAGTAGGCCGGACCCAGGCCATTTAGGGCTATTAAAGGTGAGCACCAGCACTTTGAAACGAATCCGGTACGCTATAGGCAGCTAGTGCAGCGCTTGCAGCACCGGCCGGATGTGGTCCCGCCTGGAGAGGCCCATCAACAGCCTAGCTGCAGCATTCTGCACCAGCTGCAGCTTCCGGATTTTATTTTTGCCACCAAGTTGCAGATGACTTACGGTGTCCTAAGGTTTTCAAGGCAAGAGACATTCAGAGTTGGTTTGCCATTGCTTGCCTCTGCATTGTGACCCTGGCATTCCTTGGAGGTCTCCCATCCGAATTCTAGCCAGGGTTGACCCTGCTTAGCTTCTGAGATCTGATGAGATCAGGCCAGCCTGGGCTATCCAGGTCAGGGCTCTCAGATCCTGGGGAAGCCAAAAAGAGTTGGGGAGCAGCTTGAGTGATCTAAGCAGGTCCCATAACCCACTGCAAAATGCAAGGACACTAGATCACCATTCTGGAGTTCCAAGGTGGGCGGGCCAATATGGAACGGGGTCTCTGAAAGTAGCCCTGTTGTTGCTGTTTTTTTTTTAAGGGATGTTTTGTCTCTTCTTTACAGAGCGGTGCTTAGAGGATCACGAACTTGTTGTTCAAGTTGAATCCATGATGGGAAGTGAAAGTAAATTTTTATTCAGGAAGAATTATGCAAAATATGAATTTTTTAAAAATCCTGTGGTAAGTATTGCATGTCCTCATGTAAATTCACTCTGTGTGTGTGTGTATGTATTTGTCCAGGACAACAGATTTAGAGTTTGCACACAATTAAAATCCATCTTGGCGTTAAAGGATAAAGTTTGGTGTCGTGGTTAAGTGCGCAGGCTCTAATCCGGGAGAACCGGGTTCAATTCCCCACTCCTCCACTTGCAGCCGCTGGATGACCTTGGGCAAGCCATAGTTCTGGCACAGTTGTTCTTGAAAAAGAGCAGGCCAAGAAAGAGCTCTCTCAGCCCCAGCTACCTCACAGGGTGTCTGTTGTGGGGAGGGGAAGGGAAAGGAGTTTGTAAGCTGCTCTGAGACTCCGAGTGAAGGGTGAGGTATACATCCAATCTCCTCCTCCTCCTCCTCTTCTTCTTCCTCTTCCTCTTCTTCTACTTCCTCCTCCCTCCTCCTCCTCCTCCTCTTCTTATTAATAATAACCCTAAATCAATATGGAGCTCCTCATTCCCTGAGTCCCTCTCCCTCCCAAGGCCTCAGAATTAGAGTTGCCAGTTCTGGGTTGGGGAAAGACCTGGGGTTTTGGGGGTGGTGCCTGGGGGAGGGGGAGGGCAGGAGCCTCAGTGTGATCCGATGCTGTAGAGTCCATCCTCCAAAGCAGCCATTTTCTCCAGGTTATGTCAGCTGTGCTGCCATGGGGATTGGGATGGTCAGACAGCGTCAGTGTAATTGCTCTTGCATTCCTTTCTGTGCTTCGTGCTGAAACGCTTATCTGTAAAGACGTGCAGGTGGGAGTTGTGGTGTCTGCCTTTTCCAGGGAGCCGTGGGAGAATACGAGTTCCCAGCTTTGGCTAGAAACAGTTTGCAAGCTTTATCCTGCGCGCGGGAGGGTGCCTAATTGGCCAGCGCAGTGGGGGGGGGGAGTGCATACGAATACCCTATATCTTATTATGTCCAAGGGGCAACTGCCATTTTTAACAGTGACTATCACACCAACCAAGTCATCTTAAGTTACAATGTAATTATAGACTCTAAGACTTCTACCCTGTGTCTGTAAGGTTTTTGTTGAGATTTATGATTTAAGTTCACCAAGATAATTTTGCATCCAATTATAAAATCTTGCTCATTTTCTTTCAAAGTTCCCCTTCTTGTTTTTTGTGTAATTGTAAAGTTAATTTGTCCATTTCTGCTGCATCTAACAGCCAGAAAATTAGTTCTTCCTTTGTCGGTGTCTTCTTTTTCCTCAGATCATTGCCCCCCCCCCCCTGCACTGGTTATAGTAAGGGGTCTGACTCTGCCCACAAGACTCCAGCTTTTCAATATGGTTGTAGCATCATGGAATGAATATACAGGAAAGCCATTCCCGTGGCATTTCCATAAAATGTTGTTGTTGTTTTTTAAAGGGATCAGATGCTCCCTAATGCCAAACTATCTCTCCCCCCCCCTCCCCCGGTCCCTCCACAGAACTTTTTTCCGGAGCAGATGGTTGCTTGGTGTCAGCAGTCCAATGGTTGTATTCCACAGTCACAACTTTTGCAGGTATTGTAAGCATGCATGTTACAGCCGAGCTTGGCGTCTCTCCCATGTGAAGCAAAGGACGTGATACGTGATTCTGAATAGATCTGTGGGGTGGGGAGAGGGGATACTTTTTGAAGACCGGTGGCTACTAAAGAAATGCCGTACGAGTCTTTAAATGAATCTTGGCCCTTGTATTGAAAGTCTGTTGGGCGCGAAGAGGTAGGTGCATTCTACCATTGCACGTTTCTGGCTTCTGTTATAAAGAAAGGATAATAAAAATCAGGTGATGGGAAAGCCGTCGGTTCTTCTAGAGCAGTGGTTCTCAACCTGTGGGTCGCGACCCCTTAGGGGGTCAAACGACCTAAGGGTCGCTTAAGACCATCGGAAAATTTGTAACAATGAAAATACATCCTGCATATCAGATATTTACATTACGATTCATAACAGTAGCAAAATTACAGTTATGAAGTAGCAACGAAAATAATTTTATGGTTGGGGGTCACCACAGCATGAGGAACTGTATTAAAGGGTCGCAGCATTAGGAAGGTTGAGAACCGCGGTTCTAGAGGCTGGCAAACCCATATATTTTAATAGTGTGTCTCTCTGGCTCAAAGACAGAGCATCTGCTTGGCGTGCAGAAGGTCCCAGGTTTAATCTCCAGCGTCTCCATTTAAAGGGATCTGTTGGTAAGTGGTGAAAGACCTCAGCCTGAGACCATGGAGAGTCACTGCCAGTCTGAGTATTGACCCTGATGGACCAGTGGCACTGACCTTGATGAACCAATGGCCTGAATTCATTGTGTGACCATAACAAAGGTTTGGGGAAGGGCCATGGCTCGGTGGAAGAGGTCCCAGGTTCAATCCCCAGCATCTCCAGTTAAAAGAATGAGGCAGTAGTTGATGTGAATGACCTCTGCCTGCGACCCTGGAACACCACTGCCAGTCTCAGTAGATAGGAAGGCAGCTTCCTGTGTGTTTCCTGTGTATGTGTGTTTCCAGGTTTCCTGAGGCTCGGGCCTTCAGGACTTGGTAAAGGAAAGGGACCTTCCAGTTGTGCCTTTTGAAGAAGAGGATGGAGCTTGGTGACAACACAAAGAGAGAGAGAGAGAGAGAGAGAGAGAGAGAGAGAGAGAGAGAGAGAGAGAGATCTCACACCGTTCTTACAAACTGACCTTCAGGGCAGGAGTATTCCCCTCTTTTCCTGTGTGTTTCCAAAAAAAATTTTTTTTAACTTTTAATCTTTATTTGATACAAGCAACTACATATAATGTCAGAAATATACCCTGTTTCCCCGAAAATAAGACCTACCCCAAAAATGAGCCCTAGCAGTATTTCTATGCATTTGTGGTATAAGCCTGTGTCTTCTTGAGAAAAAATAAATACAAGACAGTGTCTTATTTTCGGGGAAACATGGTAGCTTAACTGGAACATGTGATAAAACTGACATAACAGACAGTGTAGATACGATATTAACAAAAAAAACCCCCAGTTTGATTAAAAAAACTTAATATGAAACATCTCATGAAATGCATCAATACAGCAGGTTTATAGTATCCAAAATCAGTCCCCTACAATTAAATGAAATTACATTTAAATCATTCACTTTTTTGTTTAAAATCAAAGTGCAATCAAGAATAGAGAAGAACTCATTGTTTCCAAAATTCGATGGATGTTCTTTTGTGTGCTTTGTCGTGGAGTGCGCTACCTGGCGTCCCCAGGTCACCGTTGAATTCAATAATCCAATTGCACCCTGGTGAAGTCCCACTGCAGTCACCACACAGACTCAGTTTTAGTGGTTAACTATGTACAGTGAAGTTTATTTACAGAACACAGCTCTCACCGACAAAATGCTTCGCCAGACAGTCAACATCCAAATCAGCACACAATGTATAGAACACACATAGTTCTATACATTGACTAACCAATCATATTGCTGCTGAGTCACTCAGATAAGAGATCAGCATTGCACCAGCCAGAACTGGTTTGCTCTGGTCTCCTGGACTGACAGTCATTTGACACCTGTCACAATAGATTGGCATGATCTATTTACACAGTTACACATGCATCACACATGCTGAATACTTATGCATTCCAACATGCTTCTGTTCGTGTTGTAGTCTTGGCTGCACCAGGGTCCTGTGTTTATGATCTGCTGTGGAGATGTGGAATATAGTTGGAGGCAGGGCTCTAGTCGGGGGGGAGCTCTCAGGTACGGAGCTCCGGAAGAGAACCTCTAGGGGGCGGGGCGGTCACGTGGTGAAGCCCCGCCCCCCTCTTTACCCCGCCCTCTGCTTCGATCCTCATTCCGTTTGGGAATGAGGATGAAGCAGGAGGGTAAGTAGCCGGGCCTTCTGACACACTTCCGGTGATGTCAGGGGGTGTGGCCTTCTGTCACTTCTGGTGATGTCAGGGGGCGTGGCATATGCAAATAAGTTATGCTAATGAGTTATGCTAATGAGCTCCGGCAGCTCTTTTTCTACAACAAGACCCCTGGTTGGAGGTTACAAGTGAGATTGTCCTCCTGTCATCTGCGTATGTTTATGAGTGAGAAAACTGTGGATTGATCAAACTGGAGTTAACAGTGATGTAAACAAGTCCCAACAAACTGGGGTTTCTTAGCTGACAGCTGAAGGCGGACAGCTTCACAGGGAAGATGGCCTGCTCTTTGCTCCCCAGCAGGAAGGACAAGTTTCAGATACAACTTGAGTTCATACACGATCTGGGACTTGTCATTTACAACTGGTCGACTCACCACAGTGACCATGTTGTCTGAACGGAACCAGACTCTTTGGGAGGCACTTCCACACATTACGTTTTGGGCATTCACCACAAAGAAAAAGTAGTGTGTGAGTGCAGTGAAAAGATATGGTTCCCGGCAGGGCTATTTTTGGGCAGGAACGCACAGGAACGGAGTTCCGGCTGGCTCCCAAGTTGGCCACGCCCAGCAGGAACTCATTAGCATAATAAGCCACACCCAACAGCAGAAACTCATTAGGATTGGCTACATTAGGTGTGTGTGGCCTAACATGCAAAGGAGTTCCTGCTACAAAAAAGCCCTGGGTTTTGACAAGAAACAAGGTAAACAGAATAAGAAGCAAAAGGTGGGTGTGGCTGGATAACCACACTTCTGATAACATGGGGGTGCAGCCTAATGTGCTAATGAGCTGTGCTGTCAGGGGTGTGGCCCAATATGCTAATGAGTTCCTGCTGTTGGGTGTGGCCTATTATGCTAATGAGTTCCTGCTGGGCTTTTTCTACAAAAAGAGCCCTGGATCACTTCTCGGGGTTCAGTGACTAGCCAGAACCCACAGTTGGCCCTTGGTATCAAACCCTAGTAGGCGCAGGCCTTATTTCAGCCCACTATCTGTACAAATCCTGTCCTTTAGGTTGCGATGGCTGTCCTTGAACCACTTCTTATCCTATTTGTAGTAATCAGTTTCTGGGAGTGAGGGGGGATTTGGTCAGGAAACTCCACTTTTATGTTAGATTATTTTGACTCCATTTCATGAGGTGGTTTGCTGATAATTTGGGGAATCCTCACCAAGCCAAACGCTGTCTGATGATTGCTGTTGCATCCATGTGTTTACTGTAATTGTAGAATTCAGTGTCTTCATTTAATCTCCAACAGAATTTTTTAAACTCCAGTAGCTGTCCTGAAATTCAGGGGTTCTTGCATGTGAAAGAACTGGGGAGGAAGTCGTGGAAGAAGCTGTATGTTTGTCTGAGGAGATCTGGACTCTATTGCTCTACGAAAGGATCTTCAAAGGTAATTTTATTTAGGTTAATTAATACAGGGTGTGTGTTTTTAGACTTATGAGCCGCCACTGCTTATTTGGGAGCTCTTCGGGCTGGGCCAGGGCACAATCTAATGGGAAGTTCTCCTCTTCCAGTGAAACAAAAAAATGAGTACATTGGGCTGGATCCGACCTTCTGTCAGGAGATGCTGCTTTCTGCTGGGGAGGGGCTGTGACTCAGTGGCAGGGCTTCTGCTTGGCATGCAAAAAGTCCCAGGTTCAGCCCTCGGCATCTCCAGTTGGAAGGATGAAGTAGACCAAGGGTCTTACTCAGTAAAGGCAGGTTCATTTAGGGAGAAGACCATAGTTTAGTGGCAGAGCACCTGCTTGGCAGGCAGAAGGTCCCAGGTTCAGTCCTCAGCATCTCCATTTGAAACGATGAGGTCCCAGGCTCAATCCTCGGCATCTCCATTTGAAAGGATGAGGTCCCAGCAGGTTCAGTCCTCGGCCTCTCCAGTTGAGAGGATGAGGTCCCAGCAGGTTCAATCCTTTGCATCTCCATTTGAAAGGTTGAGGTCCCAGCAGGTTCAGTCCTCGGCCTCTCCAGTTGGGAGGATGAGGTCCCAGCAGGTTCAATCCTTTGCATCTCCATTTGAAAGGTTGAGGTCCCAGCAGGTTCAGTCCTCGGCCTCTCCAGTTGAGAGGATGAGGTCCCAGCAGGTTCAATCCTTTGCATCTCCATTTGAAAGGTTGAGGTCCCAGCAGGTTCAGTCCTCGGCCTCTCCAGTTGGGAGGATGAGGTCCCAGCAGGTTCAATCCTTTGCATCTCCATTTGAAAGGTTGAGGTCCCAGCAGGTTCAGTCCTCGGCCTCTCCAGTTGAAAGGATGAGGTCCCAGGTTCAATCCTCGGCATCTCCATTTGAAAGGTTGAGGTCCCAGCAGGTTCAGTCCTCGGCCTCTCCAGTTGAAAGAATGAGGTCCCAGGTTCAATCCTCAGCATCTCCATTTGAAAGGTTGAGGTCCCAGCAGGTTCAGTCCTCGGCCTCTCCAGTTGAAAGGATGAGGTCCCAGGTTCAATCCTTTGCATCTCCATTTGAAAGGTTGAGGTCCCAGCAGGTTCAGTCCTTGGCCTCTCCAGTTGAAAGGATGAGGTCCCAGGTTCAATCCTCGGCATCTCCATTTGAAAGGTTGAGGTCCCAGCAGGTTCAGTCCTTGGCCTCTCCAGTTGAAAGGATGAGGTCCCAGGTTCAATCCTCGGCATCTCCATTTGAAAGGTTGAGGTCCCAGCAGGTTCAGTCCTTGGCCTCTCCAGTTGAAAGGATGAGGTCCCAGGTTCAATCCTCGGCATCTCCATTTGAAAGGTTGAGGTCCCAGCAGGTTCAGTCCTTGGCCTCTCCAGTTGAAAGGATGAGGTCCCAGGTTCAATCCTCGGCATCTCCATTTGAAAGGTTGAGGTCCCAGCAGGTTCAGTCCTTGGCCTCTCCAGTTGAAAGGATGAGGTCCCAGGTTCAATCCTCGGCATCTCCATTTGAAAGGTTGAGGTCCCAGCAGGTTCAGTCCTTGGCCTCTCCAGTTGAAAGGATGAGGTCCCAGGTTCAATCCTCGGCATCTCCATTTGAAAGGTTGAGGTCCCAGCAGGTTCAGTCCTTGGCCTCTCCAGTTGAAAGGATGAGGTAGACGAAGACTCAGTAGAAGAGAGCCTCATTTAGGGAAGGGGCTGTGGCTTAGTGGTAGAGTGCCTGCTTGGTGTGCAGAATGCTCTAGGTTCAACCTGGACATCTCCAGTTAAAAGGATCAGTTAGTAGGTGATGTGAAAGACCTGTACCTAAGACCCCAGAGAGCTGCTGCCAGTCTGTGTGGGGAATACCGATCCTAATGGACAAATGGTCATATTCAGTATAAGGTGGCTTCGTGCTCATTTATTTTCCAGCAACCCTTTCAACCTTAGTAAAATTGACTCTTGGAGTTGCGGGACCCCAAAGGCTAAGAGCCACGAAGGGCTGGAGAGCTGCTGTGGGAACGGGGATGAAATTGCCCTTCCTGTTTCTTCTTATCCCTGACTGCAGAAATCAGCTTTCCCGGAGTCAGGAGTGGCATATGGCAAAGATCTTGTGCTCATAGCTCGTGTAATCCAGCCTGTTAAATGGATTTGATGTGTGGACACCTGGTTGGTAATACAATACAGTCAAAATTAAAACTTTTTTCAGATAGAAAGATCTTTGCAGTTTGCAGAGTGCCAGCTAAACAGCTTTCCCAAGGAAAGGTATTCCTCAGCAGAGACTAGCCCATGCCGAGCTGCATTCCCGAAGGGTTAGAAATTAGATGTGCCGTGAGTGAGATTCCTATAGCAGAAGTGCTTCTCTTAGGTGAGCCCAGGGTAAACTGGGTAGGTCGGGTTTGGGAAGTGTTGATTATGTGCCTAGCATCAGCAACTTGATACCTATTTGGCGGGGAATTACTGTATATAAAGTATAAGGTCGGTTTGTTCAGGTCTATCTTGATGGGTTTGTTTTCTTTTCTTTTATGGCCTATATGTTGGATGATTTCATACTTCCCAACCTGTGGTTCGGGGTGCAAAAGTGGGTCACGAAGCCTCTGAAAGTGGGTCGCAGGCCAGCCCTCCCTAATGGTCACCCCTTCCCTTTCTGTTGCTCTCTTTTGTATCTTGGAAAACAAGATCTGACCCTGGAAACAGTATCTTCCATGTCATACGATAGTTGGTATTTTTTCTTCATTGTATACATGTTGATCAAGTGAAACATGTCCTGGTAGTGGATAGTAGAGTCCACTACCAGGACATGTTTCACTTGATCAACATGTATACAATGAAGAAAAAAAACCCAGTATGTGCCAGCTGCACTTAAAGCCTTCAATGCTAAAACTGGAGGTCAGTTACTGTATGGGGTACCCCTCTGGATTGACTCAATGGACATTTCAGTTGAACGAGTCCACTCTACCTTTTTGCGAAAGATCATGGGGGTACCTATGTGTGTTCCATATGCTGCTTTGTGTTTGGAGTGTGGTCAGAACTTGCTGGCTACTAAAGCATGGATCCACATGATTAAATTTTGGTTACGACTCCGTTTTAACTCTGACCCCTTCAGTTATATGTACCAACTACATTCGGAATCTGATAATTCCAGATGGCTATCTTACATCGAAGCCAAAATAAGTTCCCTGAATTTGTCCCTAGAATCCTTATATATGCTTTCTGAATCTGAGGCCTTTTTAAAAAATAAAATCTAGTTTATTGGGATCAGAGCTACAAACTCTTTATAGCCTGGCTAACAGAACCTGTTCTCCCTTACATCTGGGGATTATTCCTAATACAAATCTTCCAGCAGTATACCTCTATCAACTCATAGCTCCAAATTTGCGTAGAGCCATATCCTTGGCTAGATTTAATGTTCTTCCTTCAGCTATTTTATCTGGCAGATTCCAAGGGATTCCCTATCCTAGCAGGTGCTGTCCTTGTAGGAAGGATTGTGTTGAAACTGTTGCCCATGTTCTCTTCCAGTGCCCTCTCTATTTGGCGTCCCGTCGGGATCTTCTATATCCCATATTAGGCCATTTTTTTGAGTCCCCTGATGATTTTAAGCTTCTTTTCTTTCTCGATAACACAGACACAGAAATAACTGAAATAGCAGCAAAGTTTCTCTGCAGTGCCATGGCCCCACGGCCTGATAAATGATATGATGAATTAGGTTTTTCTTTATGATGATACTCTGTGATGTTACTCAGCAATTTTAATTTGACTCTGTGTGTACTTAGATTACTGTATTTTTATTTATATGCCAATAAAAGGCTTTGGATTGGATTGGGATAGTAGAGTGCTCTTCTTAGACTCTTAGGGGGGATTAGAGGGAGTAAAAGATCACGCAAAGTGATGGTATCGCTTTACCATCACTTGTTAGACCTCAACTAGAGCATTGTGTTCAGTTTTGGGCACCACAATTTAAGAAGGACATAGACAAGCTGGAATGTGTCCAGATGGTGAAGGGTCTGGAGACCAAGCCCTGTGAGGAAAGGTTGAAGGAGCTGGGTATGTTTAGCCCGGAGAGGAGACGACTGGGAAGTGATATGATAACCATCTTCAAGTACTTGAAGGGCTGTCATATAGAGGATGGTGTGGAGTTGTTTTCTGTTGTCCCAGAAGGTTGGATCAGAACCAGTGGGTTGAAATTAAATCAAAAGAGTTTTTGGCTAAACATTAGTCAGTGGAACAGGCTTCCTCGGGAGGTGGTGGGCTCTCCTTCTTTGGAGGTTTTCAAACAGAGGCTGGATGGCCATCTGACAGCAATGCAGATTCTGTGAACTTAGGCAGATCGTGAGAGGGAGGGGCAGGAAGGGTTGCCTCAGTGCTTAGTTCTCGTGGCCCTTTCTTACATGCCCAGGGAAATGCTGATCGCCACTTTGGGGTCAGGAGGCAATTTTTCTCCAGGCCAGTTTGGCTGGAGGTCTGTCAGCTATGCTGCCATGGGGGTTGGGATGGTCAGACAGCGTCAGTGTAATTGCTCTTGCATTCCTTTCTGTGCTTCGTGCTGAAATGCTTATCTATAAAGACGTGCAGGTGGGAGTTGTGGTGTCTGCCTTTTCCAGGGAGCTGCGGGAGAATACGAGTTCCCAGCTTCGGCTAGCAACAGTTTGCAAGCTTTATCCCGCGCACGGGAGGGTGCCTAATTGGCCAGCGCAGTGGGGGGGGTGCATACGAATACCCTATATCTTATTATGTCCAAGGGGCAACTGCCATTCTTAACAGTGACCATGTTAATGCATCTATAGCTCTTCAATAAATGTATTACCTTTCCTGAAAGCGTGTACTATGTTGTTGGCTGTGGGTTCTGACAAGGTCCTGGAGGTCTTTTGTCATCTTCTGGGCATGGAACAGGGGTCACTGGCAATGTTCCCCCTAAGCTGTGGAAAAGTTTGTTCTGGAGCCCCATCCTTCCTGAGCTAAGACAAAAATTTGTGAGCCGGAGGCTAAAAAACTGTGAGCTAGCTCACACTAACTCAGCTTAGAGGGAACACTGGTCACTGGGTGTGTGTGTGTGGGGGGGAGGCCTTTGTGAATTTCCTGTGTTGTGCAGGGGGTTGGACTAGATGACTCTGGAGGTCCCATCCAACGCTATGATTCTAAGGTGGTCAAAGGCTGGAATGTAAGCTCCATATGCAAAGGTTGTGTATGTTGGAATGTCCCTTGCCTGGGGTTCACAGTGGGGGGCATCTGCACCCTTTGTGCGATGTCTGTTGGTTTCTCAGAAACATCTGCTAAGCCCCTGTAGATAGTGGAACGCTGAACTAGAAGGGTGCCAAGGTCACGGTTTGCCTCGGGTGCCAGAAAACCTCGGGCCAGCCCCGGATGGGTCACCCTGCCAAGTAAATTTGGACCTGCAGGTCACCGTACCAAACAGGTCGGAAAGTGCTGGGATGATCTAATAGTTCAGGTCCTTGCATAATTTTAAGCCGTTGGAATGGAACCATTTATAATGTACTTTTACTGCCCTCTTGTGTTCGCCTTTTCTTTTCTTTTTTTAAACTTCTGGAGACTCATACGTGATGAACTGGACATGCTTTTCACGGGTTGAGGTTTGTCTTTTAATCGCTGTCAAACATTCCCACAGGAACCAAGGCACCTGCAGCTGTTAGCTGACCTCGAAGACAGCAATATCTTCTCATTGATAGCCGGCAAGAAGATGTACAGTGCTCCAACGGATTATGGGTTTTGCATAAAGGTAATTCTTTACGTATGGGGAGGCGTTCATCCCAAAGCAGATGTGATCAAAGCTGGAAAAGCACTGTCGTTTATTTATTTATCTATCTATTTATTTAATTTGTACCCTGCCCTCCCCACCTCGGCAGGCTCAGGGCGGCTTACAGGTTATATATATAAAAACGGGGTTCGTTACCTGCAGGAGCAGAGCTCCGGCAGTAAAGAGCCCAGGGGGCGGGCACCTGCAACAAGCCCCACCCCCTGCTCCCAGCAGCCCTCAGTCAGAGCAAGAAGCAGCCAGGTAAGCTGCAGAGCCCCCCCCTACCCCCCGGGCCCCTGGTCCAAAACAGTCCAGTGGCACCTTTAAGACCAAGTTTTATTCAGGTACAAGCTCTCCCTCCTCTGTGAGGACAGATCTGCACGTTCCCCCGCCCCCAATAGCTAGCAATCCAAAACAGTCCAGTGGCGCCTTTAAGACCAAGTTTTGTTCAGGTACAAGCTCTCCCTCCTCTGCGAGGACAGATCTGCACGTTCCCCCGCCCACAATAGCTAGCAATCCAAAACAGTCCAGTGGAGCCTGAGCGGTGGGTGTTGCCTTCTGACACACTTCCGGTGATGTCAGGGGGTGTGGCATATGCAAATGAGTTATGCTAATGAGTCATGCTAATGAGCTTCTGCACCTCTTTTTCTACTAAAGGACCCCTGTATAAAAACAACAAATGAGTTAAAAAACACAGCATTTAAATAAGTAAAAAAAAACATATAAAATCATGTGCCAGTAACAGATGTCAAAGTACTAAAAAAGGGTGGCGGTGTACTCTCAGCATCCAGACGGTGAGCCGCTACTGGAGTCTGGGATCCTGCCAAGCTGTTGGACATTAAATTAAATCGGTGCTGATTAATATTACAACTCCATATGGGGGGGGGTCTCATGTACTTTGTAAGAAATGTAAAATTAAAGTTTGAGTTATACCCTGGATACGTTGCCGCCATCCTTGAGGTCAGATCGGGAAAGGTGATCCAAAGTCTCCACGATTTATTTATTTAATTCACACCCCGCCCCAGTGTTCCCTCTAAGCTGAGTTAGTGCGAGCTGGCTCACAGTTTTGTAGCCTCCGGCTCACACATTTTTGTCTTAGCTCAGGAAGGAGGGCTCCAAAGCAAACGAATGTATGCAGTAGCCAAAGCACTTGTTCACGACTTTAATGCCAGTAGCTCACAAAGTAGAACTTTTGCTCACAAGACTCCACAGCTTAGAGGGAACATTGCCCCGCCCTATCCCACAAGCGGGCTCAGGGCGGCTTACAACATAAAGCCCATAATCCATAAAAACAATACAACCATAAAACAATAGATGGCGCGATAGGCAGTAACAAAAACCCATGCCTCGTACGAGACAGAAATGGCTACCCCAGGAAACTCCAGTGCCCGAGTAGCAGCCAAAGCAGCAGGGCACTGGGGAAGGGCCATGAACAGGGGAAGCCAGAATGGCCGAATGTCCACTGCCTCACCCAAAGGCCCGGCGGAACTGCTCCGTTTTACAGGCCCTGCGGAACTGTAGTAAGTCCTGCAGGACCCTGATCCCGAGTGGGATCGTGTTCCACCAGGTTGGGGCAAGGGCCGAAAGAGCCCTCGGCCTGGATGAGGCTTAGTGGACGTCCCTTGGGTTGCGGATCACCAGGAGGCGCTGGTCGGAGGAGTGTAGAGCTTTCCAGGGCTCATACGGAGAGAGGTGGTTGGGGAGGTGTGATGGCCCCAGGCCACCATAGGGATTTAAACCTTGAACCGGATCCGGTATTCGAGCGGCAGCCAGTGCAGTTGGCACAACACCAGCTGAACGCACGCCTGCAGAGGCGTCACCGTCCGCAGGCGTGCCGCCGCATTCCGCACTAGTTGCAGTTTCTGGATCAGGCTCAAGGGTAGCTCCGCATAGAGCGAGTTACAGTAATCCAACCTAGGAACTACTGTTGCATGGATCTCTGAAGCTGAGTCCGGGTGTGTGTGTGTGAGATGGGGAACCTGTTGCCTGACTAGCCAAAGGTGATACAAGGTCGATCTGGTGGCCAAAGTGACCCTGGGCCTCCATAGAGGATTGGAACCAAGGTCTTTGGTCCCCGGTCAGGCTTCCGTGGCTGGCGTCAACACAACCCACCATGTGCTCTTGCGTCATGACAGCTCCTCCCACTGCACTTCTGTATGGCGCATTGTGGAAGCATGGTCTGTCTGCAAGGAAATGTGGAAGAGAGCCCAAGCGTGGCTCTTCATTGTGGTCTTTTCCTCCCAAACTGTGGCATAATGTTCTGTGGTGGTCTTCCCACGCAACGGGTCCCGGGCAATCATTTTGAAAAGGGGAAACCTCTTGGGGCCTTCATCAAGTGACAGGAACAGAAATACCCGGGTGGGATTTTTGCTCTTGCCCAGTAAGCACGGAGAGCAGGGGCAGATCGGCTGTTGAGGCCACTGGGAGCGAGCGGATGGCCTGGAGGGACACAGACCATGCCAGGGTTGTTCTGGCCCCAAGTGAGTGGCAGCCGTCCTCCTCACATGTGCTGTCTCTGTGAGCTGGTAGCCCGGGCGCCACGCAGGGCAGGCAAGGAGACACACAGGCTTGCTAAGCCCTGTGCTGGGTGAGGAAGAAGGTGCGGGACCGACACGGGCAGGGCTTTCTCCTTCCTTCCCTCCTTTGGAGAGTAGGGGTTAGGACAGGGTGGGGCCGGGCCCTTTTCCTGGGCCATTTGCCCTTCCCCGTCCACCCCTGGTGGAAAGCCGGTGCGGAAGACCGTGAGCCAAGAAGTCC
>NW_015174879.1:321581-336657 GCF_001447785.1 Gekko japonicus | reverse complement strand
TACTCTGCAGTGCAGTGCAGGAACAGGTAACCATTGTCATCCTGCAGAGCAGCCCCGTAGCTAAGGAGTTTTTGGGGAGGGGGCTGGGGGGGGCACAGCCCAGGGCGTCATGGTATCCACCGAGGCAGGGGTCGGCAGCCAAGCGGGGCGGTGAAGAAGCAGGATGGCTCCGGAGACCAGGCAGAGAAGACGCCTCCTTTGCAAGGTCCATCCACGATCGTGACAAAGCAGGACGGGACGGCTCTGGGCTCCTCGCTGGGCTCACTCCAGCCTAGGGGGTAGCGTTGCTCCTGCACCCGCAGCCAGCGCAGGGCTCGCTGGCTGCCTGCCTGCTCCTCCGGTGCGCCTGCAGGCTCCCCGGCCGCTCGCCTCCTGCCTGCCTGCTGCCCCCGCTGTCTCCCTCCATTGCAAGTGAGCGAAAGTGGGGAGGGAAGGGAAGGGAAGGGGGAGCGAGCCGGCCTCCTCCGGACCTGGACAAGCGGGTGCGGCACGGCTGCTTCAGCGGTCACCCCAGTCCATCTCTGAGTGGGGGCACTCGGAAACCCTGGCTACATAGTGTGCACAGTAGCTCGCAGGGCTCGGCCAGTGCCCCTCCTCTTGCGCAGGTGCGCTACTGCCCTCCCCGCGGGCTGTTGTTCAGCTGAGGGCAGTGACGGGGGGAAGGGAGGGGGAGCCGAGGATGGGGCTCGTAAAAACTGCGGGGGGGGCGCAGTAGCTACTGGCCTGCTGCAGAGGTGTAAGAACTTTGAGTTTGCATAAGAGAAGCACTCTTTGAACACCGTAGGGATCGTGCAGAAAGTGCTACCCACGTCACAGCCAGCTTACTGTGGCCCTGTAGGATTTTCAAGGCAAAAGGCGGACAGAGGTGGCTTCCCATTGCCTGCCTCTCCTAGCAAAGCTGAATTTCCTGGGTGGTCCCCCGTCCAAGTGTTAACTAGGGCCAACCTTGCCTAGCTCCAGGATCGGACAAGATCAGGCTAGCTTGGGCCATCCATGTCTGGGCACCCAGGAGAGACATAAATGCAAAGCCACTAATATGAGATCGTTATGTTGTAAGACACATTTAAATATTGCACAAGAGAGACTTTTTTGTTTTTTGGGGGGCTTCGTTTTGCAGCCCAACAGAGTGAGGAACGAAACGAAAGAATTGAGATTGTTGTGCGCCGAGGATGAGCAGAGCAGGACATGCTGGATGACCGCATTTCGACTTCTCAAGGTACTTGATTCCCTTTCGGGCATCTGGCAATTCACGTTTCCGGCAGCCCTCTGTGTGTTTTGGAACGGAGTTCTCTTTCTGTTGCACCCGTACCATAAAGTTCTGCCTGCTGGACAAAATAAGGCAAAATAAGGTGCAGGAAAGGGAAACTAAAACGATTAACGGGATGGAACACCTTCCCTACGAAGAAAGGTTAAAGAGGTTAGGGCTCTTTAGATTGGAGAAATGACAACTGAGGGCTGAAATGATAGAGGTTTACCTTCTCTATGCACGCGATAGAGAAGGCAGGCAGAGAAAGAAGTCCTTTTCTCCCTTTCTCACAATACAAGGACTCGTGGGGAATGAATGAAATTAATGAGCAGGAGGGTTAGAGCAGATCAAAGGGAAGTCCTTTTTCACCCAAAGAGTAATTAACCCATGGAGTTCACTGCTGCAGGACGTGGTGGCAGCTACAAGCATAGACAGCTTCAAGAGGGGATTGAAGAAACCTATGGAGCAGAGGCCCATCGGTGGCTATTAGCCACAATGGATGGTTAGGGACTCTGGGGCAGGTGATGCTCTGTCTTCTTGGTGCTTGGGGGGGGCAACATTGGGAGGGCTTCTAGAGTTCTGGACCTGCTGGTGGATGTCCTTTTTGGCACCTGGGTTCTGGCTACTGTGTGACACAGAGCGTTGGACTGGATGGGCCATTGGACTGATCCAACGTGGTCTCTCTGACGTTCTTAACCGTACATCTTCATTTCCCTCTCTTCCTGTCTGCAGTACGGGATGTTGCTGTACCAGAACTACAGAATTCCGCAACAAAGGAAAGCGATGCTTCCACATTTCACCACACCTGTCGTAAGTGTGACATTTTCATTACCAACGGAGAGTGTTGCTGTTACACTACAGTCAGTTACACTACAGTCAGTCAGTTACACTACAGTCAGGTACACTACAGTTGGCTTAAGACCTCGGGTCAATGAAGCTAATAAATGAAATGGAATGGGTACACTACAGTCAGTCAGTTACACTACAGTCAGTTACACTACAGTCAGTCAGTTACACTACAGTCAGTCAGTTACACTACAGTCAGTTACACTACAGTCAGTCAGTTACACTACAGTCAGTTACACTACAGTCAGTCAGTTACACTACAGTCAGTCACACTACAGTCAGTCAGTTACACTACAGTCAGTCAGTTACACTACAGTCGGTCTGCAGTAGGACAACTAGATTTTTGAGTCCAGGAACACCTTGGAGACCAACCAGATTTTTGGGGAATACGCCTTGCAGGGCTCTTTTTGTAGAAAAAGCCCAGCAGGAACTCATTAGCATAATAGGCCACACCCAACAACAGGAACTCATTAGCCTATTAGGCCACACCCCTGACAGCACAGCTCATTAGAACATTAGGCCGCACCCCCATGTTACCAGGAGTGTGGTCATCCAGCCACACCCACCTTTTGCTTCTTATTCTGTTTACCTTGTTTGTTGTCAAAACCCAGGGCCTTTTTTGTAGCAGGAACTCCTTTGCATGTTAGGCCACACACCCCTAACGTAGCCAATCCTAATGAGTTTCTGCTGTTGGGTGTGGCCTGTTATGCTAATGAGTTCCTGCTGGGCGTGGCCAACTCGGGAGCCAGCCGGGATGCCGTTCCTGTGCGTTCCTGCCCAAAAATAGCCCTGCGCCTTTGAGAGTCAACGTTCCCTTCATCGGTTATCCGATGAAGGGAGCTTTGACTCTTGAAAGCCCGTACCCCGAAAATCTGGTTGGTTTCTAAGGTGCTCCTGGACTTGGATCTAGTTGGAAGCAGATCCAGGGGGCCAGCTGTGTTGGTCTGAAGCAGTAGAACAAGTTTAGAGTCCGGCGGCACCTTTAAGACCAAGAAAGTTTTATTCAAAGTATGTGCAGGCACATTTTTTTTCAAATACACTGGAAGGAAGGCAAGGTTCAAACATCAATCAAATCAGTTAATCAAATCAAACATTTGCTGTGCAGTGCCTGTCTATAAGTTTGACCCTTACCTTCCATTTCACTGTATCTGAAGAAGTGTGCCTGCACACGGAAGCACATACCTCGAATAAAACTTTGTTGGTCTTAAAGGTGCCGCCGGACTCTAAATTTGTTTTAGTTGGAAGCAGCGAGGCTTTGTTTTCAACTCTTTGTGCCTAGTGGTGTATGAACTCCTCATACGGGGGGAATTATCTGAACATACAGAAAGCCATTGACATACAAAAAGCCAAACTTGGCTGGTTAGCTGTAAGGACTAGAAAGCTCCTAGTGAAAGACGAATAGATGTAATTTGCTAGAGGACTTAACAGGTTTTACATGCATGCTCTATTTGATATTCATTTTATATATTTCATTTATGCTTGTGGTTGTATGAATTTCGTTTGAGTTAGTTAGTTTGTTGTTTTTTTTTAAATACTTGCCCAAATGGGCAAAGTTTATTATTTTTTAACACAAAACAAAACAACAGAAAGAGCAATACATTTTTAAAATATCTAGACATTGTCTCGCTCGCAACATCTTTAGATACATGGTTCTTTTTTCCTCCTTGTTTAACTTTATATTCCACAACAAATATCAAAATTCTATTCCCAATACATAGTTCATTTTTGTTGTTAGTTTGTTGTATTAGAGTGCTGGCTTTTTGCTGTGAATAAATTTGTCACATTGACAAGATGTCTCTTCAGAGCATTTCCTTTGTTCCGTGCGAGGCATCAAATATACCCAAAGGTTTTGAAGCACCTGCTTTGGCCTGGGACTTGGGTGCTTCCTGGGCCCTGGCAACCCATAATCTTCCTACGTCTTCTGCAGGGATAGATTGGCCATTGGAAAAGTTTCCGGTGGGCCTCTGCCCTGGGGGGCCGCTAACAGCCAGAAGTGACAAGCGACAGTCGCTCCGCCTAGCGTTGCGGGGTCCGCTCAGTCTGGCTTGCCCCCAGGGCCATTTTGACTCCCCAGTCCGTGCCTGGTATAACGTTCAGACATCGTGAAGCAATCAAAGAGGCTACTGTGGAGTCAGTGATCCACAAATTATATTTTAAAAAATAATAAGATAGTGTCCGACTTTTGGGCCAGAGGAAGGATCTAAAATTTGGAGCAGTAGGAGACGCAGCAGCCTCTGGGCTGTCTCCCCCCGGCCCTTTTTCATAATGGTGTGTGTGTGTGTGTGTGTGTGTGTGTGTGTAAAGTGCCGTCAAGTCACAGCTGACTTATGGCAGCCCCGTAGGGTTTTCAAGGCAAGAGAGGAGCAGAGGTGGCCTGCCATTGCCCGCCTCTGCCTAGCGATCCTGGACTTCCAGTGTGGTGTAGTGGTTTGGAGCATAGACTCTACTCCGGGAGACCTGGGTTGGATTCCCCACTCCTCCACATGCAGCTGCTGGTGTGACCTTGGGTCAGTCACAAGTTCTCTCAGAGCTGTTCTCTCAAGAGCAGTTCCTGTCAAGAGCTCTCTCAGCCCCACCTACCGCACAGGGAGGGGAAGTTGCGGGGAGGGGAAGGGAAGGAGATTGTAAGCGGCTCTGAGACTCCGAGTGAAGGGCGGGGTATGAATACAGTCTCCTCTTTTTCCTGGGTGTCTCCCATCCAAGTACTGACCGTGGTCGACCCTGCTTAGCTTCTGAGGTCCAACAAGACGGGGCTAGCCGGGGCCATCCAGGTCAGGGTGAAACCCTGTTTAGTCCACCAAAAACCATTACCAGCAATGTTCCCTCTAAGCTGTGGAGTCTTGTGAGCAAAAAGTCTGCTTTGTGAGTTACTGGCATTAAAGTTATGAGCAGGTGATTTGGTTACTGCATAAATTTGTTTGCTCTGGAGCCATCCGTCCTGAGCTAAGACAAAAATGTGTGAGCCGGAGGCTAAAAAACTGTGAGCTAGCTCACACTAACTCAGCTTAGAGGGAACACTGATTACCAGGTGTCTGTGTTCTTCCACGCGGCGATGCATTGGATTGGGCTGAGCTAAAAACCTAAGGCGTTCCTATATCGCTAGCTGCTTTAGACTGTTCTCTCTCTTTAAAAAAAAATATTTTTGATCATTTTCTCAAGGGAAAAAAGGTTGGGTACTGAAGGGAAAAAGGGGAGGGGGGAAATATAGATTTATTTTTTACATTTATACCCCGCCCACCCTGTAAACAGGCTCTGGGCAGCTTACAGAAGACGGCCAACAGGCCGATACAAATAAAACAATAAAAATATTAAAATCCCTTTAAAACAATATTAACAATGCTTGCTACATCAGAGTAACCTTAAGATGAATGGCTTGTGTCTGCATTCCTTCTGTCTTCGGGTCTTAAAATCAGTCCCACGGTCCAGATGTTCACCAGTGAGGCTCAGAGTGGGCCAGTCCGATATTCCGGACTGATGGTAACTGGTGGCGGCTCCTGTTTTCTATAAGTTTGTTAAATTAATAAAGTGTCAGTTTTACAGAATTTTGGGTTAGATTCTCTCTTTAGGCGATTCTCATGCGAAAGTGTTGCAAGGGTAACAACTGATGAACTTGAAAAACTCAGCAGTGAGAGAGAGAGAAATAATCTGTAAACTCTGCAAAAGTGTTGGGGATGAGATTGGTTGTTCTGCCTAAGAACTGGTTTTTATTTTCCTTTTCAGCGAAGTGTGTCTGAAAACTCGTTGGTGGCAATGGATTTTTCTGGACAAATAGGAAGAGTTATTGAAAACCCAGCAGAAGCACAGTGTGCTGCCTTGGAAGAAGGTTACACTTGGCGGGTAAGGGAACCGTTTTAAAAAAAATGGTTTGGCAGCCAGTACCTCCTAAAACAGTTTATGGATACAGAAGAGAGAGAGAGAGAGAGAGAGAGAGAGAGAGAGAGAGATTGTATTTATACCCCGCCCTTCACTACCCAAAGGAGTCTCAGAGCGTCTTACAAACTCCTTTCCCTTCTCCTCCCCACAACAGACACCCTGTGAGGTAAATGGGGCTGAGAGAGCTCTGACAGAAACTCCTCTTTCTTCAAGGACAGCTCTTATCAGAACTATGGCTTGCCCAAGGTCATCCAGCAGGTGCAAGTGGAGGAGTGGGGAATCAAACCCAGTTCTCCCAGATTAGAGTCCGCGCACTTAACCGCTACACCAGACTGGCTCTCAGTGGTGGTGGGAAGCGCTGACAAGTCACGGCCAACTTATGGTGACCTCGTAGGGTTCTCGAGGCAAGAGAAATTCAGAGGTGGTTTACCATTGCCCGCCTCTGTGCAGCAACCCTGGGCTTCCTTGGCGACCTCCCATCCAAGTACGAATCAGGGCTGACCCTACTTAGCTCCTGAGATTTTACAAGATCGGGCTAGCTGGGGCCCTGCAGGTCAGGGCATGAATATAACAGCCTGATTGATCCCACTGATTGGCAATGTGAGTCGAACGGGTCCCTCCTTCTGTCTTGCAGAAACGCAGCACAAGAATGAACGCCCTGGGTAGCCAAAGTCCTCTTCATCCTTCCACACTGAGCACAGGTAAGGAAAAACGGAAGTGTGATAGAGAACAGGGAAGAGAGAACCTGCAAACGGGGGGAGGAATTAGATTGTCCTGTGAACTTTCCAAGGGAAGGTCGTTCATCCTGTACTTAGCTCTGTTCCGTGGAACTCCATCCAATTCAAGGGCCTGGCTTTTGGATGAACCCTCCTCCGCGGACTGTGTCAAACGGCAGTTGTGGTTTCTGAGTCAGATACAGGAACATTCCTTCCCTGGAGGTTTTTTGAGCCCTGTTTGCTAGAGCCTGGGTCCCTGCAACTGTTGTCAGTCCCACATGCAGTTACTAAAAAAATTAAATCAGGAGCACTTGCAATTTCAAGGCTTTCCTCCTTTATCTTTGTGCTGCAAAGCAAAGGCGCATCGGTGTACCAAGTCACAATTAATGTCATTTTCAGTACTTGAAATGTGACTTCTTTGTACTTGGAAGAACACCCCACATCTTGGGCAGCCCGTTAAAGGTTTTGAACAACTGCCTGTACTGCTCTAGGTGGCAGGATGTCCCCTCTTCTCGCAGCAGCCGCCTGTGCCTGGTTCAGAATATAAATTCAAATGCAGAAACCAGTTTCCACAAGCAGAGTGGGGTTTTTAAACTGGAACCATGTGACCTCAGTTAGGGAAGCGGAGGGGGGTTGCACATGTGCAGCATGGGTATGTGATGGGACTGTTCATATCTCTGGTGTAAATCTGCAAGATTGTCTTATTCCGGAGGGCTTTTTCACACAGGCAATACAGTTGCACTGTAGTAAATGATGCACAAAGTTACTAAGGACCAGGGCTATTTTTGGGCAGGAACACACAGGAACGGAGTTTCGGCTGGCTCCCAAGTTGGCCACGCCCAGCAGGAACTCATTAGCATAATAGGCCACACCCAACAGCAGAAACTCATTAGGATTGGCTACATTAGGGGTGTGTGGCCTAACAAGCAAAGGAGTTCTTGCTACAAAAAAAGCCCTGGGTTTTGAAAACAACATACAAGGTAAACAGAATAAGAAGCAAAAGGTGGGTGTGGCTGGATGACCACACTTCTGGTAACATGGGGGGTGCAGCCTAATGTTCTAATGAGCTGTGCTGTCAGGGGTGTGGCCTAATATGCTAATGAGTTTCTGTTGTTGGGTGTGGCCTATTATGCTAATGAGTTCCTGCTGGGCTTTTTCTACAAAAAGAGCCCTGCTAAGGACTGTGATCTATACCACTGCAGTCAGCTTGCTGAAACTAGGTCCTGTGATGTAATTTTTGCATTATATAATATTTTAATACTGAGGCTTTGCTTCAGTTCTGGTTTGACACAGACATCTGGAACTGCCAGAAAGAACTGGAGCATTGCATAAATATTAACATGACACATTAAGTGGTTCAAAAATGACACAATAGAATCCTACTCACAATAAGCTATACAATGCAGTGTAGACCACAGTCTCTAATAATCTATCCAAGTAAGTTTGCGAACCATTTTGTTGTACAGCTGCAACCCTAATTTTACAGGGCCGGTGAAACGGAGCTGTTCCGCCCGGCTTTCGGGTGAGGCATCAGATGTCCAAATCCGTCTTGGCCTCCCTTACTGGCAGTGCTGATTTTAATCCAGAGAACTCTCCAGTGGCGCCCCTCTGAAATATTGCCACCTGAGCTCTATTATCAAGACAAGCTTGCTCTGGTTGGCAGTATAGTTTTTGTCTTAGCTCAGGAAGGAGGGCTCCGGAGTGAACTGATTTATGCAGGAGCCAAATCGCCCACTCACAACTTTAATGCCAGGAGCTCACGAAGTAGAATCATTACTCACAAGTCTCCACAGCTTAGAGGGAGCATTGGCTGGGGCCACGGAGAGTGTGTGTGATAGCGGATACCTACTTCACTCACTCTTGTGTAATACGCTGTGAGTCCAAGTGAGAAAGGCTGACTGTTGAAAACAAATACATTAATGAAACGAAACCTCACAGGCAGCAGACTTCTCAGACGCTGTAATCTGTATTCTTATTTATTTATTTATTTATTTATTTATTTATTCGCTGTATCCCGCCCATCCTGTATAAGGGCTCAGGGTGGGTTACAACAATTTAATAAATACAATAAAATGTAAAACAAATTAAACAAATTAGCAGGCCCGTAGCCATGATTTTTTTTGTTTGGGGGACATTTAAATTTTTAAGGGGGGCAGTTAAATTACAGTTAATTAAATTAATCTGAATGACTGTCTTCAAAGGGGGAGCCTCCAAGCCTGTTTCTAGCCTTTCCTTTCAAGGGACAGGGCAGCGAGCAGTGTTTCCTCTAAGCTGAGTGAGTGTGAGCTAGCTCACAGTTTTTCAGCCTCCTGCTCACAGATTTTTGTCTTCGCTCAGGAAGGATGACTCCAGGGCCAACTAATTTATGCAGTAGCCAAATCGCTCGCTCACAAATTTCATGCCAGTAGCTCACAGAGTAGAATTTTTGCTCACAAGACTCCACAGCTTAGAGGGAACATTGGCAGCGAGCGTATCCGTTCCTAGGGAAAAAACCCACTCAGGTATTTAATTGCCTTCAAAAGGCATTTAAATGCCTTTTGAGTTCCCTTCCGCAGGGCAAGAAAGCTTCGCAGGACACCTTCAATACATCTCCCAACAACCCTCTTTCTGCTATCCCAGTACCATCTAGGTCATGGTCAAAAATAAGGTTTCTGGCACGGCTATTTATGGGGTGGGGCTTTTAATTAGGGGGGCTGGGTCCCGAAATGCCCCACTGTCGCTAGGGGCCTGATCTGTACTCATACAAAAAAAACGGTGTGCTGGACCAGCAGCATTGTGGTGGTGGTGGGGGGGGGGGATGTTTTGGAAACCTGCGTAGTGCAGCATGCTAGTGCTAACCATTGATTTCTTCTTCAGTTATTCATAGGACACAGCACTGGTTTCATGGCAGGATCTCCAGGGAAGAATCACACCGGATTATTAAACAGCAGGGGCTTGTGGACGGGTAGGCGCTTTCACACTGGAGCCTGTTTTATTAATGTACCTGGTTTGGATGTTTCAACACATTTATTCGTTCGTTCCTTCGCTTATTTGTTTGTGTGCTGCCTTTCCATCCAAATAGGGTCCCCAAGCTGATGAACTTCAGGGCATTAGTACCTTTAAAACAGGGTCCCCGTGGGCACCACAGCACCTGCGGATACCTTTGCTGGTGCTCATCAAGTGTTTTCAGAAAGTGGGCGTGGACCAGGCGAGGCTTTTGCCTAGCCGGTCCACTGGAGATACGAATGGCTGTGCAGAGTCGTTAAAAGCTGTTTCAGTAACAGCTGCCACAACCACACAGGGATCTTCACCGTGTTACTGTGTGTATTTGAGGAAATACGTTCATTTTAAGAGCCATCCTGTCAAACAGAGCATCTGCCTGCAATACTGAAGAGTTACTACAAGCATTATGCACGACAGAGGTCATTTCGGGGGGGGGGGGCGCGGGGGAGCGCAGTTCCCCCAGGTTTCCTCCCTGCCTCTCTCCACCCCTGCTTGCCTGGGGCCAGGGAGGGCCTTCGCGGGGCTTCCTTGCACTCCCGCTGGCCTTGCAGGTCCACCGCCGGGCTCGGCAGTGGAGCTGCAAGGCTGCCGGCGGCAGCCGGGACCGTTGGGGGCGGGGTGTGTGGCCTTATGACACACTTCCGGTGATGTCAGGGGGTGTGGCATATGCTAATGAGTTATGCTAATGAGTTCCCCTAGCTCTTTTTCTACGAAACGACCCCTGATGCACGACCTCACTCCCTGACATTATGTACCCGGTTCCGACTCCTGCAGCGGCCATTTTGTAGATGCACTGTGACCACTCAGTGAAAAGATTCCAAAGGTGCCCACCGGCTTGAGAGGGCTGGGGATCCCTGCTTGAAAACACTGGAACAGCGTTTAAAATGTGCGTGTGGAAAATATTTAACAATACAGCACGATACAGACGTTATCGACATACATACGCAACCAGGGAGGGGCCCCAATAAGAGCTGACTGGGGATATGCTAAACAAAACGCAGAAGTCTCCCCCCGCTGGCAGAAGACAAGGACAGAGGGAGGCCGATGAACCTCCGCGGGGTGATCCGTTACAAACCAGAAAGTTTCCGTGCAGTGAATGAGGGAGGGGAGTGAGAGCGTACATCTGTGGCCTTTCCGGCTCTTTCTTCTCCCCGGTTCACCCTGGCGTGGTGTGTGTGAGGTCACTGGGTGCAGGCCTACATTTGGCTCTTGCATAATGTTTCTTCGTATCTGTGTATAGGGGGTGCGTCTCTGGCAACCATCAAAGGGCTTTTCTGCAATCTCAGTTTCCTTGCTTCTGCGTTCCTGTCGCTTCGGGGTGGTTTTCTGCTCTGCGTGTGTTTTACTCCCTCTAGTGGTTGATTTGACATTACGTTGCTTTTATGTCCGGCATAAAAAACTTGCAGTTCAAATCTGTAGGAAGGCACGCTGGACATAAAGGAATGTCATATAGAATCGACCACTAGACATAATTATTTCGGACAAAATAGCGATGCATTTGATTGCGTTAGATAATCCAAATGGTCAGAACAACTTTATGGGAAAATGGTTTTGTTTCTTTCAATATATCACCGAAACTAATCCACAAACCTTTAGATTGCCATACAAATATAAGGATTTTGCATTTTATTGAAAATTACTGTTATAAGTAAGTTGATTGTATATTAGTACTATTGTTAGTTGTTTTGTTTATGTTAATATTGAAAAGTTTAATAAAAAATTATTTGCAAAATAAAAGAATCGACCACTAGAGGGAGCAAAAACATTCAGAACGTGGGGGGGGGGGATGCACCAGGGACCAGGGGGATGCACCAGGGAAATGGGAATGCAGAAAAGCCCAACCCGAGTTCTTGCCAGTGAGAATTCATTGCACACTGTATGGGTTAACCTTTCACAGGGATTATTTCTGTCTCCGTGAAAGTATTGTCCCATCCTGTCCTTTGGGCTGATACCGAGGCTTGCGTTCCTACTGTGCTACTTGGTGCACTTTCCGTTCTTATAACAACAATTTTAGAAATTCTCCTTTCGAAAAGGGACAACATTCCACTCGCCTCACCTCCTTAAGATGGGCAGAACCCGTCGTTCCAGTTTGTGCTTATACGCTTAACATTCTGCATGTCTGCAAGACACTGGGGGAAAAAGATCAACGACTTGGTTTGTGATGTGTGACATCATGGAGCATAGGCTTGCCAAGTCCCCCCGGGGGGTGGGGAAAACCCCGCCCCAGAGGCCCGTTCCCCGCCGGCGGCGGATGGGGCCCCGGGGGGAACCCCACCCCGACGTGCACGTCACCCGGAATCTGGGGGCGGGGCCACGGTCATCCGAGGGGAAAGTCTATGGTTTTCCCTCGGATGGTCGTGGCCCTGCCCCCAGCGTGCCCGGCGGCGTCACGTCACTTCCGGGTGACGTGCGTGCGGTGACGCGCGCACTCCAGCCGCCAGCCGGGAGTCCCCCGCTGCGGCTAAAAAAGCACTTGGCAACCCTAATGGAGCACCACTGCACAGGTTTTTGGACCGATTTTGATGGCACAATTTAATGTGTTGCAGGCTATTTCTTCTCCGGGACAGCCAGAGCAATCCAAAGACTTATGTGCTTACACTGTGCCACCATCAAAAGATCAAGCATTTCCAGATTCTGCCGGTAAGTGGTGCATCCTTATGATATGGAATGGATTTTGTCACAGGCTTTCCCCACAGATTAAAGGTCTCTCTCTCTCTCTCTCTCTCTCTGTCTCTCTCTCTCTCTCTCACTCTCTCTCTGTTGTAGTCAATGCTCCCTCTAAGCTGTAGAGTCTTGTGAGCAAAAATTCAACTTTGTACGCCACTATGTGAGCGTGCGATTTGGCAGCTGCATAAATTAGCCTGCTCTGGAGCCATCCCTTCCTGAGTCAAGACAACGATGTGTGAGCTGGAGGCTAAAAAAACGGTGAGCTGGCTCACACTGACTCAGCTTAGAGGGATCACTGGTTGTAGTTTAATTTTTCATGATACGTTGCTTGTACTCTTTGTACACATCTGTGAACAAAGCTGTAATTGTAGTACTTGTTTTGGGAGATGAGCTAAAAATTAAAAAAAATCCTTGTTTCACAATATCAAAATTGGCCCCACACCCCAGTGGCGTAATTGACAGAGAAATTACTCTATGCACCTAAAATTGTCTGTTTTGCTGCTGTCTAAAGCAGGGCCCCCCAGTGTGCCAACACCATTCCTGGTCAGTGTTCCCTCTAAGCTGAGTTAGTGTGAGCTAGCTCACCGTTTCTTAGCCTTCTGCTCACACATTTCTGTCTTTGCGCAGGAAGGATGGCTCCAGAGCCAACTGATTTATGCAGTAGCCAAATCGCTTGCTCTACAACTTTAATGACAGTAGCTCACAAAGTAGAATTTTTGCTCACAAGACTCCACAGCTTAGAGGGAACATTGTTCCTGGTGCCCTGCCACGTGTTTTTAGAAGGGGGGGGAGGGCTTGTGCCCAATCGTGTTTCTGTTTGGTCATTGGGGATCAGATTGCCTGAGGATGTTTTTTTTTTAAAGTCACTTCGGCAGTTGCTGCCACCACGGCAGAAGAATCTTCACTGTACGATGAAAAGGAAGCTGTGCATATACAAGAAAAATACTTTTAAGCACTCTTTTCATTTTAAAACTAAGCAGAGTTTCTGCCTGAAATGCTGAAGAGTGACCTTACTCCTGGACGTTGTATGAGTGGCTCCCCCTCCCGTGGCAGCCCATTTGTTGTTGTGCCCATCGCCCTGCCTCAGAATTCTCATGGTACCCATAGACTCAAAAAGGCTGGGCAGTCCTGGTCTCTGGAGATCTACAGAGCTATATAAATACACAAAAAGCACGTCCCTGTATGGGAACAAATATCTAGTAGTAGTAGTAGTAAGTAAGTTTATTGTATCTGGCCATTACAATATAAAATATTTATTTATTTATTTTTCATATTTATATCCCGCCCTCCCCAGTGGGCTCAGGGCGGCTAACGAGGGCAGGCCATTAGCCATGCCATATATAAGACATATAAAAACATAATAAAACATCCAACATTAAAACCACAGTACTCAATCCATTACTAATGTCCTAAGTCCAAGATGGTAACTCCACAGTTCCAGATGGTACTCCCCTGATGTACATGTCCAATGACGACAGCATCAGATCTTCTACCATTTCCCGGTTCTTCCTCGGGCCTCGTCGCTGCATCCTTTAAGATACATTGACGGTGGTGGTATAATGGGGTGGCGGCTACTACTCAAAGGCCTGGCGGAAGAGCTCCGTCTTGCAGGCCCTGCGGACCTGCCTAAGGTCCTGCCGGGCCCGGATCTCCCCCGGGAGCTCGTTCCACCAGGTAGGAGCCGCCGCCGAGAAAGCCCTGGCCCTGGTCGCAGCTAGTTTAACGTCCTTGGGACCCGGGATGACCAACACATTTTGGGGCCCCGACCGTAGTGCTCTTGGGGGAACATGTGGGGCAAGGCGGTCCCTCAGGTCAGCTGTATATATATAAATACGGGAACAAATATGAAAACTGCAGGTCCTTATACCAAAAAAATTCATTGTAGCTGAAGTCAAGGACTAAGGAGTTAAGCCCCACTGGTCTTTTCTTTACAACTTAATTTCCAGTTCTGATTGGGACCCTGGGGGAGGAGAGGTGTCTGGGCCCCCATGGCCCAAAATTTTAAATTTCAATCAAGGACCCTTGGTATGCATCTGGCTTGACTATTTTATGTCAGAGCTGAAGACATTTCAAACGTTGCGTTTCCCTAGTGCGGTGGTCGGCAAACTGCGTCTCGCGAGCCACTTGTGGCTCTTTGGCCCCTTGTGTGTGGCTCTTCTGCCATAGGTGGGTCGCGGGATACAAAGCACGGGGGGGGGGAGTTAGCCAATCCCAGAGTCAGCAGAGGCGGGCCCTACCTGCTGCAGCGACCCAGACTCCAACCCGGATGCGCCGGCGTGGTGCCGCCTCTCTACCTTCTTGCCCTCCCCCCCCGCGCGCACACGCACCCTCTCCCTCCCCCCCCTCTCATGCTCGCCCGGCCAAAGCGGATCAGAGCTTCTCGGCAAACAAGCCTCCTCCTCCCCTTGCCGCCTCCTGCGGCGGCAACAGCAGCAGCGATGGGGAAACGTGGCAGTGGCTGATCAAGCAAATTGACAGCAGCATCTTCCACATCCTTTGGAAGCACGCTTGCAAACAGGACTACAACTGCTCTCTTCAAGGTACAGGCTTGTGGTGGGGAATGTGCCTGGGAGATATCACAGCCGGAGCATCGATTCTTGCTTCCAAAGATTTAGTGTGGATGGATGCCCCTTTAAAACAACCCACCCATATTTACTTGGAGGTGTCCTGTGCGACTCTGCAAGACTACTTGCCCATTGTGGTGTTTCAGTGCTCCCTCCAAGCTGTAGAGCCCTGTGAGCAAAGA
>NW_015174879.1:292384-320528 GCF_001447785.1 Gekko japonicus | reverse complement strand
CAACTCCCAGCAGCACTCAGTTCAGCTTGAAGAGGAGCTGGAGCAGGCTTCATGAGGAGACTGGTTTCCCTGCTTTTCCCGTGCGCAGGTATGCACAGAAAAAGCAAGGTAGGAAGCGTGATTGTAGCTTGCCCAAGAAAGCTTACACTTTGTCTGAATATATGTGGGTCTTTAAAAGTGCTGCTGGCATTGGGGCCCTTCTCCTCCAACTCTCCATCTCCCGGGGCCAGCTCTGAGCCTCTTTTTCTGTTTTGTAAGACTGTGTTGGATGTTAAGGAGACACAAATATGAATCTGTGATGCTGCCTTGTGATCTGCAATACAGGAGAAGGTGGCATGAATCCTTTTTCTGAAGTGGCTGAACAGCACTGGAGAGATTCTGGGAGCGAGGCCCCATGCATTTACTTCAGAGTAGCCCCATTGGGTTGCATAGGGGCTTCATGCCTTGCTGAAGCTCCCTCCTGGAGAGGACGGGAAACATTTTTCCTTCCTCTCCAGCTCTGCAAGGGTTAAACTCCCAGAGTTTGCTTGCTAGGAAGACCAAGCAAGGAGTTGGGGGGAGGGGTCAAAAAAACAACAACATACAAACCTGAGTTACCCACACTTTCCAAGGAGATGCAAGGCCATTGTTCACATTAGTGTTCGTCAGTCATTGTCATGATTTAATTTTATGGATACTTTGGACATATAGAGCGGATGAACAAAAGGAGACGAAACAATTATACAAGACGAGTGTGGATGGGAGAGTTGGAAGGGGTCGACCTCAGCGAACGTACCTCAATCAGATTGAGGACATTTTTAGCAAAGGCCAGTTTAAGAGTACCCTAATTAAGTTAATAACAATGTAACTACCTATATAGTTTAAGTTTACAAAATTTGGCTCTCAAAATAAATTTCAATTGTCCTACAGTTGATATTTGGCTCTCTTGACTAATAAGTTTGCCCACCACTGTCCTAGTGTGCGGTACGGTTGCGAGGGTTTTAACCCAAGATAGCTTCCATTCTTTGCTGTCTTACACTGAGAAAATATTTATTTGGGTTTTGTTTTTTAAATACATGTTTCTAGTGCGAAGAAGATGGACAGATGTCTTACACTGTGAAGGGTTTCTAAAATATTTATTTGGGTTTTGTTTTTTTAAATACGTTTTCCTAGTGCGAAGAAGATGGACAGATGTTTTTCAGCCTGGACGACGGGAACACCAAATTCACCGACCTAATACAGCTCGTTGAGTTCTACCAACTCAACAGGGGGGTCCTGCCCTGTAAGCTCAAACACCACTGCATCCGCGTAGCCTTATGACCCCCGTTCCTCTCTCACACCGGTTTTGCTCAGAAAAGACTGGACTTGGTAGAGAAATCTTGTCAAAGGAAGTTGACACTGGGAAATCGGCAGCCTCGTAGGCTGGCTTGAAAAGAATGCAAACGTTATGCACCTTGGGGACTTGGAACAGGGATGGATCGAATGGATGCCAGCAGACCAGTCTTAGCTGGTTTGTATAACACCTGAGAGCAATCGCTGGGTGTCCCAGTAACCCCCGCCCACCCCCCGAAATTGGGAAAGGGTATGTAAAATCACTAAAAAAAAAAAAAATTGAAACATAACTGGAAACTGTCCCTTGGCTGGTGCACTTAACAGAATCAAGTTTGTGAAGCAAAACTATTGAAAAGAACTCTTGCCCTGGAATAATCTTGACAATTAAGACTTGGTGTGTTTACTTTTTTGTATTGATCACTTCTCTTGTGGGTTTGTTTTCTTTGCACTCCTTTTTTTTTGTGTTTTTGGATATTGCCTACAACCCTATCTTAGGAGCTTGTTTTGCATAGGGTTCTAATCTAAACCCTCTTAAGGCATGAGGTGCTTCATCCTAACAGAGGTCTAGAGGACAGAAATCTTTCTCACTTCTGCAGTGACCAGAGACTTGGTCATGTATTGATGACCTTGAGGAATCCCTACGGACACAGCTCTGAAAAAGATTGCCACGTGTACTCGTTTGAGTATCAGCAGTTCAAAAGGATGGCGCTATGCACATGTCGTATATTAGGGATACCCAGTCGTGCAAAAGGCTCTTGATTTCTATGCACAAATATTCTTGGCCTGGCCTGTTAGTCTCCCCCCACCCTTACCCCTCTTGGGAAAATCCACTTTCAATAGCTATAACACAGCTGAGTGACTGTGCGTGGTGTTGGGGAAGAAGCACTTCGTTTGTTGGTTTACCTAGTATGACATGGATTCAGTGTTTCTTTTGAGCATTATGTTTCCTTGGATTCTCAGAGCACCTGTGTAGGCCTGACAATGTCATTGTACCAAACCACGATTTACAAATAAGCTTCTAACCGTGGTTGCAGATGGTGTTTTGGTGCTACCTATGGTCAGTTAGGGTGGCAGTATGGATGTAAAAGTCTCCTAGCTGTGGATGCTATTTTTGTCTGCTCATCACAGAATTATCTTTCCAGCCGGTATTGGTAATGTAACCATTGCATCCAGTCAAATCAATTTAGGAAACAGCATCGCCCCTTCATTTGTCCTGTAGGATCTCCAAAATTTATGCTGGGTTGGATCCAGCTGACGTTTTTCACCCAACCTCACCTAATTTCCCTCCTGACCAATGCCTCCATCCTACATAGGTTTTTGTCCAGGTGGGTCCCATGATTTCCCAACATTCTGCAACAGTGGAACAGCTGGGTGGATCCAGCCAGCGTGTATCGAACCATGGGCATGATCCGTCAGGCGCAGCTGAACAGCCTCCCCTCATTCCATTCCACCTTCAGAGACTCCTACACAAGTGTCACTAGGAAGGTCAGAGGACGGTGCGCTCGCCTGATGTTTTCTGACCTTTTATTCAGAAACCAGCTGCGAAACCTCTGCTTGCAGTTGCCGAATTTTTCATTTGACAGTTTGGATCACGAATGCTTAAGGATATAGGCACCAATTTTTATGTTGGTGATGACCCGGGACTAGTTTGCTGCAGATACTGGCATAATACATGTACATGCACCAGTCTCTGTAGCAAATGAGCCCTGGATCATCACCCACAGAAGGTCTTGTTCAGGCACTCTAGAAAACCTTCCATGCTGACCATTCTCATGGGCGTGACCGCACAGAGGGAAATAACACTTTGCCCAGCTTTGACCATGTTGACAGGCAAGAGTTCCCTGGCCCTGGAGTGGATCCAGACTAACATTTGCACCAGCAGAACAGGTCTTTCCTGTCTGTTCCTTCTTACTACAGCCCACTGTTCTCCACAAAATGCTGCTGGGAATGGGGGGACGACGACTCTGCGGAGTAGCAGGAGAGACAGGGCTATTTTGGGGCAGGAACGCACAGGAACGGAGTTCGTGCTGGCTCCCAAGTTGGCCACGCCCAGCAGGAGCTCATTAGCATAACAGGCCACACCCAACAGCAGAAACTCATTAGAATTGGCTACATTTGGGGTGTGTGGCCTAACATGCAAAGGAGTTCCTGCTACAATAAAGCCCTGGGTTTTGACAACAAACAAGGTAAACAGAAGAACAAGCAAAAGGTGGGTGTGGCTGGATAACCACACTTCTGGCAACATGGGGGTGCGGCCTAATGTGCTAATGAGCTGTGCTGTCAGGGGTGTGGCCCAATAGGCTAATGAGTTCCTGCTGTTGGGTGTGGCCTATTATGCTAATGAGTTCCTGCTGGGCTTTTTCTACAAAAAGAGCCCTGAAGAGAGTTCTGCAGTGGTAAGCGGGAATCTGCAGCAGTTGTTTAGGATGGAGCCATCCCTGTAAATCTGATTAAATGTGATAAGTGTCGGCATTATTATGCTGGGTTAGGTATCACTTAATCCGTGTCTGGGGGGGATGCTCCATGTTGAAGGTTTAGAATAGGGGGTCGCCAGCGTGATGCTCGTGAGCACCCTGGTGCCCCACTGACACCTTTCCTGGTGCCCACCAAGTGTTTCTAGAACATGGGAGGGGCCAAGTGGGGCTTTCGCCCAGCAAGGCTTCGGATTGGTCACTGAAGATCGGACTGGCTGTGCACATTTTAAAAGTATTGCTTTGGCAGCAACTGTCACCTCAGGACAAGGGCGTCTGACTGAAGGTAAGCTGCGGCGGCCATTTTGTGGCTATGCCCCCCCCACACACACTGTGTCATGGGTCCCAGAGATGCACCACAGGCTGAAAAAGGTTGGGAACCCACCAGTTTAGGACAGCCGAACCAAGTCAGTCTCATTTTAATTATTTAAGTGATTCCCTGTTTACAAGTGATCCTGTTTTTCCTACTGGCGACGAATTAGCATGAGAAGCAAGGTCCGCGCTCGTTTGTTCTCCCGTTGGACTGCCACACGGCATCCTGTCAGGCCTTGGAGACGATGTTCAAAGACACAGACAGGTGTTTTGTGTACATTTGCACAGGGCTATTTTTGGGCAGGAACGCACATGAACGGAGTTCCTGCTGGCTCCCGAGTTGGCCACGCCCAGCAGGAACTCATTAGCATAATAGGCTACACCCAACAGCAGGAACTCATTAGGATTGGCTACATTAGGGTGTGTGGCCTAACATGCAAAGGAGTTCCTGCTACAAAAAAAGCCCAGGGTTTTGACAACAAGGTAAACAGAATAAGAAGCAAAAGGGGTGTGTGGCTGGATGGCCACACTTCTGGTAACATGGGGGTGTGGGCTAATATGCTAATGTGCTGTGCTGTCATGGGTGTGGTCTAATATGCTAATGAGTGTCTGCTGTTGGGTGTGGCCTATTATGTTAATGAGTTCCTGCTGAGCTTTTTCTACAAAACCCCCCCTGCATTTGCATAGTTTATTAAGCAAAAAATTATGTTAGGCACGGAATGTTTGGCGTTAACTGCTCCGAGTCGAGTGTCAGCCCCCCCCCGCTTTCTTCCTTTCTAGACAGCTTTATTGAATCACTTTAAAAAACGTATATGGTTCTGATTTCCATCTAACTACATAGCCCATCTGAATGGTCAAAAGTTGTTGAAACAGCTCTTTATTCATACGGTATTCACATAACGTTGAGAGTAGTTTTAAGAGAATATAACCAGCTTGAATCATACATATCAGCTGAATTATATAAACACTGTATTTTAGTTTACAGGAGACATTCTAGTAGCCTTTCCTCCCCCACCCCCCAAATTGACTACATTATACAATGAAGAAACTTGATTTCGTTTTTAATATAGAACCTTCCTGGTTTTTAAATGTAGTGTTCTTTTTTTAATGTTTTTAAAGACATCAAATTAAGCTAACTCGTGTCTCTGACTTCATTCTGCATGTTTCTGTTTTAACCCCGTCTAGATCTTTTTTTTTTTTTTAATTGACTTAATTTAACCTTCGCATTCTCCGGTGTCAATAACCTTTTAGGACTCTGAAAAACACACACACTTAAGTTCTTGTGTTTACATAGTTTAGTCTGAACAAGGCATTTTCCCGGCCAAGATGGGGGGGGACCCCATTTTGCATTGTTTCGTATTTATAAAATTTTGCATTTTTATTTAAATTGAGAACAAAATTTTCTGACTATAGGAAACAGGATTTTGTATGTAAGCGGCTGTCTGTTTTGTACACTCCCAACTCTTTTTGAGAAAACAAACCACAATACTTGAGCACACCGTTTTTCCTTTTCTGCTGGAAATGAAATAAAAACTTAATTCCCACCTTAAATATTTCCAGCAGACTCAGCTGGCTGGCAGCTTAGAAACCAAGGACTGAAGGACATTTGACTTTCTAATTTTTTTTGTGTGTGTATTTAAATGACATGAATGTAAAGAGGGATTCTCAGGGTTGTTTCAGGAGCCTGATTGAATTTGTTTCTCTTGTTTTCCTTGGCCTATGACTTTTATTTTCTAAATAAAATACTTCATGTAACAATCTTGGAAATATGTTGAAGAAGGAAAAATGCCAAACTATTTTGGTAAAAAAAAAAAAGAAAGAAAGAAAAAAGTACACGGTAGGTGTTTTTAAACAGTACAATGTTTTTAAATGTGTTGAATTATTCTTGAAGAAATATGTGCCTCGGTTTTTAGATGTTTTTGTCTTATCTTTTTCTGCACTAAGTTCCTGACCATTTTGACCAATCAATGCACCTTTCCAGTGGCAAGATCATGCTTCTCGTAAATTATAGTGTCACAATGCAAAACTTTTTTAGTGACTGTAAAATGGAATAAAAGTTAAAAGTTTTCAGGGAATGCAAAAGGTATTAACTTAAAGAGACAAAACCTTTTATTCAATATGTGTTGCTTCATTCTGTAAATAGCTTTTTTTTTTTTTTTTGCTAGTGAACCTAATTGTAATCTTTCAGGTATTTTTGTACAAATGAGGGACTGATTGTTTCTTGTAACTAGAAATAAACATTAATACAATTGTATTCATTTTATATTGCTGGTAATGTACTTTTTCACATGAAGCAGCCTTATACTGAATCAGACCCTTGGTCCATCAAAGTCAGTATTGTCTACTTAGACTGGTGGAAGCTCTCCAGGGTCTCAGGCGGAGGTCTTTCACATCATCTACTGCCTGGTCCTTTAACTGGAGATGCCGGGGATTGAACCTGGAATCTTCTGCATGCCAAGCAGATGCTCTACCACTGAGACATGGCCCCTCCCTTCCCCTTTTTGCTGTTAGGTGGGTGGGTAGATCCATCAAGCTAATGAGAACTACTGTTTCGGGAAGCCTTAAAAGGAAATCTACTTAATACTGCATGGTTTAGTATCTACCTAGTTCTGTTGGCCCAAACTAGATGATACCTGTCCTATTTTGAAGATGAACCTCGTCCAAGTGGCTTGTCTCTGAAAAGCCTGCAGTTGTCCCGTCTGATTCAGAAGAAGGAAATGCTTGTTACCTTTATAGCATTGATAAAATGGCCCTTGGCAAGAGATGACCAGTGCGTCTAGGTCAGCTGGGATAACCCTCCCTTTCTCTGCCTCCCAGTCTCTAAGATCCACCCAGTATAGCACTCAGCCTCTGACTAACTGGGGTCCTTGTTAGGGTTGCCAAGTCCATCTTCCACCCCCAGTGGGGGACTTTGGGGGCGCTCCTTGAGGGGGCGGGGCATCCCCAACGTGATGACGTCATGTTGGGGACGTCCACCGCCCCCACCCGCCCGTGCACCGGATCTCCAGAAACGGCAGTTCCCTGCCCTTAAAGGAGCCGGCGTTTCCCTTTTAAATGCAGGAGCCGGCGTTTCCCCTTTAAGAGCAGCTGCGTTTCCCTTTTAAGAGCACAAAGCTGGCATTTCCCTGCAAGCTTGCGGAGATTGGGCTTGGGAGGAAACACGGGTTCCACACACTTAAAGGGAGAGAGAGGGGTGGCTGTGGGTGTTGGGGGCGGGTAGAACCCCCCCAAAAAACGGGGGACCCCTGGCAAACCGTGAGGTTTGGCAACCCTAGTCCTTGTATATCGTAATGACTCAATAGCCATGACCCGGATAGAGCTAGCCCGGTCTCATCAGATCTTGGGAACTAAGCAGGGTCAGCCCTGGTTGGTACTTGGATTGGAGGCCTCCGAGGAATCCCCAGGTCGCGACACAGAAGCAGGCAATGGCAAGCCATCTCTGAATGCCTTTTGCCTTGGAGAACCCACATGCTTGCCATAAGCCAGCTGTGACTTGACGGCCCCCCCCAAAAAAGGAGTGAACTTCCTGTTGACGTGATCCAGTGCGGATCCATCTTACTTGCGCGCTGACATAGATTGGTTCTCTGATGTCAAAGAACGCCATCTCTGCTTCGAAATGCAGCATGGGAAAGTAAAAGCACAAGATGAACGGCATGGGTAAATAGTTCGGGTTGGATCCTGTAGGAGATTCGCAGGAGGAGTACTGCTGGCTTCCTCTCCAACTGTAGCCACCCTGTGTTTCTTGGGAAGCTGCTTCGAGGGACTTCCCTTCAGCAACAGTGTAGGATGTAATGGGTGGGCCCTGTACATTGAAGTGGGAAATCCGGGCAAGAGTTGGTGGGGTGTGTCTGTAAACCCCATTTGTGTTTGCAGGATCCATTGTTGCAGCAAACTCCTCCATGCCTTTCAGTAAGCGCCCTTGCTGAATGAAAGTGTGAATAGGTGGCCTCGGAAATGACATAAGAAAAATAGGACACATCTTAAGCTTTCGGGGACCTGAGCAGGCCAATGTCTCCTTCCTTGCCTTAGGCCCCATGCTCAAGGAGGGTCCAACCACCCATGCCCCCGACAGAGGGCAGCAAAGGTGGGGGGAAAGCACAGGCTCCCCCACTGCGCCCTGCACCTACCCTGGCCAGGTACCAGGCAGCCAGCTTCCACCTCATACAGGTGAGGCCTGCCCTCTGCTTGGCCCGAGCAGGAGGGGCCCTGGTGAGGGAGTGGCAGTGATTCTGGGGGCCCATTCTGGACTTTTGCCAAGGGTCCTAGTATCACGAACACGGCCCCTGCGATACCCACAACAGCAGTGGCCATCCAACTCGGGAACGTATGAAACCGCCTCATGATCTGAAAGTCTCGAAGTCCAAGTCTCTCGGGAACCTCCATGGGATACGCTTCGTATTTTGTATCAGTGCTAAAGCGGGATGACAGCAAGGCTCCCTCTAATTTCTCCCCCCTACTGAAGGAGCAGTTCGCATCCTGAGCAGTATCCTTAAAATGGGCAAAGGGCAGTGCAAGACTCCGCGCGGCTCCAGCCTTTTGAACTATGGTGCTGGAGAAGACTCTTGAGAGTCCCCTGGACTGCAAGAAGATCAAATCAGTCAATCCTAAAAGAAATCAACCCCGACTGTTCCTTGGAAGGCCAGATAATGAAACTGAAGCTCAAATACTTTGGCCACCAAATGAGAAGGGAGCACTCACTGGAGAAGACCCTGATGCTGGGAAAGACTGAAGGTCAAAGAAGACGGGGACGGCAAAGGATGAGGTGGTTAGACAGTGTCATACATGCAACGAACATGAAACTGAGCCAACTTCAGAGGACGGCGGAAGACAGGAGGGCCTGGCGGGAGATGATCCATGGGGTCGCGAAGAGTCGGACTCGACTGTGCGACTGAACAACAACAACTGAATGGAGCAGTTCGCATCCTGAGCAGTAGTCTTAAAGTGGGCAAAGGGCAGTGCAAGACCCCGCGCGGCTCCAGATTGCTGCTGAGGGGGGCTTCCTGTGTTAATGAGCAGCCATTTACGTGTGCAGTTTAGAGGGAACTCTGGATGAGAGCCATTTCTGCATGCCGAGGATTTCTAGCTGACCCGATAATGTCTGTCCTCGGGAAACATGCTGACTGGGGCAGATCGTGCATTTCTTAACACCAGCACCCTGCCTCTGTGGAAGCCACCAATCGATCTCCTAGGTTTCAGCAGCACCGGTGTGGGAAGCAACCCCATCACCCGCTCCGTCCCACATACTTCCTAGACAAAGCAGTCGCCAGTGTGATGTAAGAGTCAGACTGGTTAATGCAGCCGTTAGTTCCGCCACCACCCTGCTCCCGTACGAAGTGGCGTTTTGATCACGCAACGGTGCCAGAATGCCTGTAGCTCCAAAGAATCGGATAAAACAAACCCAGATGTCTCAAGGAAGTAAGGCATATGTGACTGACAGCACTGCGCAAATCTGCAGCGGGGTGGGGGGGGAGATGGAATAAGTCATTTTGTTAATGTGCGAAATAACACCATCTGTGTCAAAACACGGAGCGAACAGAACCCCCTGCTGTAAGCCTGGGCGAAGACTCTGAAACGAAACAGCACAAAATAATGTGAGTTGATCCTGCGGCCGCTTGCTGGCACGCAGGTTGGAGCTGGTGGTGTGGGCACAAGGGGCTCTTCCATGCAGATGTGGAACGAGGATAGGTAATAAAAAGAGAGCCAGTTTCATGCGTTTCCCATCAAGGGGGAGCTGTGACATCCGTAGACCCAAACCCCATCCCCAAACCTTGTCACCGTGCAGACAGTTGGTGGGATGTTGAAGAGTCTGGCCTCCTCTGTTTTTGCGTTAGGGTTGTCGCATCCCCCCCAGCTGCTGGTGAGGGGTGGGGTGAGGGTCGGGTTAGAGCCTAGGGAAGACAAAAACTTCAGTAGAGTACATTGTCATAGAGTCCAACCTTCAGAGCATCCATTTTCTCTAGGGGAGCTGATCTCTGGAGATGAGCTGTAATTCCAAGAAATCTCCAGGTCCTACCTGGAGGTTGACATCCCTATGGTCTGTGTCCCCGGTTTTATGGGTGAGGAGACCTTGGCTCTGAGCCTTGACCGTCACATGCATTCGGCTCAGGCTCCTTCTGACCAAGCCTTCATGACGCTCAAAGAAGTTGCGCTGCTTTTTGTCCTTGTAGCCACTGGGCCTGGAGGCTGAACACAATAGTGGCACCTCTCGAGGGCTCCCTGTCCCAGATATCTCATAGCCTGAGCTCTCTCAGCCCGAGGGTGTCTGTTGTGGGCAGGGGAAGGGAAAGGAGATCGTAAGCCGCTCTGAGACTCCCTCGGGTAGAGAAGGGCGGGGTATAAATCCAATCTCCTCCTCTTCTTGGTGAGTGGCTTCTAAGTTACAGCTAAGTATGTACAGGTGGTCCTGGCCAGCAACTGGTTTTCGGAGAGGGTCGTGGTGCGCTGGGACAAAAGTGCCCCATGACTTCCATGTCCGAGAAATCTACCTGGTCGAGGGCTACCAAGTGGGCATCGGGTGAGTGCTTTTCTCTCACCACATAGGCCCTGCCTTCCTTAACAAATCAAGGAAGCATTATTGATATTATTTATTTATTAGTTAAATTTATATCCCGCCCTCCCCAAAACGGGCTCAGGGCGGCTAACAAAGAGGCATAGGCCACGATTGAACAACCTAAAAACAGAATAAAACCATCCATCACAACAAAGTGCCAGTGCTCTAGATATTAATTCTTATCATTCCAAGATGGGGTTCTGTTGACCAACCTAACCCGTCAAGATAAGTTCCGGATAATACTATCGTCCCTTCACAACCAGTTCTTCAGGTCGCCTGGTTGTCTTCCCAGGGCCAGCTCACATCCGGATCGAATCCACCGTCAAAGATGGCAGCTCAGTGGTGGTACAGTGGCGGTGGTGGCTCCTATGCAAAAACCTGGCGGAAGAGCTCCGTCTTGCATCCCAGTATGTTGTTGTTGTTGTTCTGTCGTGGTTTTTGTTGTTCTGTCGCCCAGCCGAGTCCGACTCTTCGCGGCCCCATGGACCAGATCATGCCAGGCCTTCCTGTCTTCCCCCATCCTCTGAAGTTTGCTCAACTTCATGTTCGTTGCATCTATGACACTGTCCAACCATCTCATCCTTTGCCGTCCCCGTCTTCTTTGACCTTCAATCTTTCCCAGCATCAGGGTCTTCTCCTCCAGTGAGTGCTCCCTTCTCATTGGGTGGCCAGAGTATTTGAGCTTCAGTTTCATTATCTGGCCTTCCAGGGAACAGTCAGGGTTGATTTCTTTTAGGATTGACTGATTTGATCTTCTTGCAGTCCAAGGGACTCTCAAGAGTCCTCTCCAGCACCATAGTTCAAAAGAATCTATACTTCGGCGCTCGGCCTTCCTTATAGTCCAACTCTCGCAGCCATACATGACTACTGGGAATACCATTGCTTTGACCATGCAGACTTTTGTTGGCAGGGTGTTGTCTCTACTTTTTATCATGCTGTTTAGGTTCGCCTAACATCCCAGTATACAGTCAATAAAACCGATAATACTTCCGCAGCATAAAACAGCAGACATAAATACAGATTATAAAAGTACCAAGAAGGCAGGGAGAGAAGGCTGAAGATCATGTAAATAACTAGCAGGGCAATCCTGTGAATAGTTAATGCCAGTCTAAAACCATTGATTTCAATGGCCTTAGACTGGAGTATCTCTATTTAGGATTGTACTGTAAAGCTTAGATTAAAAGCCAGGGTAAACAGAAACCCTTTAGCCTGGTGCCTGAGGCCTAGCGATGTCGGTGCCGGGTGGGCCTCAAGGGGGAGGGTATCCCAAAGATGGGGTACTGCCAGTGAGAAACCTGGTATTTTTGGCCACTGAGTGACAGAGTGTTGGACTGGATGGGCCATTGGCCTGATCCAACACGGGCTTCTCTTATGTTCACTAAGCAGGGTTCTGAGTGTCTGGACCATCTCCTAAAGGAACTTTATTGATGGGAAGTTTATATCATTTCAACTTATAACTAAATTTTAGTAAGCCTCACTCTCTAGCGCCGATTCCAGAATTGGGGGCTCTCTACTAACCTACTTTCTAAGCAAAGGATGGGTTCACAGCCCTAACATTTATAGTGAAAATACAAATACGAAATATTGAAGGTAAAGCAACAATCAACAACCATCGATTACAGGACCAGGCCGTTAGCAAAGTCAAAGCTATAGCCAATGTAAGATCTGTCCTCCCAAATCAGACTTAAAGTGCCAGAAGGTTCATACAGCATTTCCATAGCAAAATATTAAAGTCTCAAAGAACCATTCACAAAAAAACTTCATAGAAAAACTCCTTCAACATAGGCCAAATCTGCATCTAGCATTTGCTCCGCTGTTTTACCAAACCCATGCTGGAACAGAAATTCCCATCCACATTGCATGCCACTTTCACTTTGACTGAATGTCAGATTTTATGGCAGTGTCCAGACTGCATGTCGCTTTCACGTCGTTATGGCAGCCATCTGCATAGATTTATGGCCATTTTATGGCCATTCAGGGGTGACTGCAGTCAGTATGGCGTTGGCCCCGGGGTGATTGAGCCACATCTTTTTCTGTTCCAGTGTGGGTTTGGTAAAACAGCAGAGCAAATGCGATCTTGGGCCACAGATGCTTTTGAGAGATTTAAAGTGATGAGAAGGTGGGCTGATCTTACATCGGCTATGGACTTTGTAAATGGCTTAGTTCCGTAACTGATGGCTGCTTATTGTTGCTTTACCTTAAATATTTTGTATTTGTATTGTTTTAAAGGTAAAAGTTCCCTTGCTCGAAAGCCAGTCGAATCCGACTCTAGGGTTGCGGTGCTCATCTCCGTTTCCAAGCCGAAGAGCCAGCGCTGTCCGAAGGCGTTTCCGTGGTCATGTGGCCGGCATGACTAAACACCAAGGCGCACGGAACGCTGTTACCTTCCCACCGAAATGGTACCTATTTATCTACTTGCAATTTCTTGCTTTTGAACTGCTAGGTTGGCAGGAGTGTATTGTTTTGCTATTATCTAATTTATATACTTGGATTATATTTTGTGTGAAGCAGCATCGTTATTTCAGTCACAGCTTATGTTGATTTCTGCATTTAGCTTTTTCCGTGATACTCTTTTGGTTTATAGTAGCATAACATGGGGAAAGTGTAAACTGAGCCGTTTGTACGGTACACGGTTTAAACGGGCCGCTTTAATGTAGTAATTTCTACACTTTTGAAGGGAAATGGGCATTCTAACTGCCTTAATTCTTCTCTTTTATATCCAAAGTTCTTTTTTTCCAAGGGGTGTTTGAGTCTGAGGCTGAATGCTGCAAATTCTGTCCGAGCTGATTCTCTTCACATGTCAGCAGAGGGAGCTGCTGACCGAAAAGATTCCCGGTCTTCAGGCTCTGGCTTAGAGTGCACTTGCAGGGCTTTGAACATTTAAACTGCCTCTCCTGCAAACCTGAATCCTCTAGATTGTTAGGTGTAGACCTGGGCAAGTCTGGACACCGAATGGTCCTGGACACAGGGCCTTCTTCATGACCCTCATTTTTAAAATTGTATCGGTAAGTGACGGACTGTGACAGCAGCCATGAAATTAAAAGACGCCTGCTCCTTGGGAGGAAAGCGATGGCGAACCTCAACAGCATGATAAAAAGTAGAGACATCACCCTGCCAACAAAAGTCCGCATGGTCAAAGCAATGGTATTCCCAGTAGTCATGTATGGCTGCGAGAGTTGGACTATAAGGAAGGCGGAGCGCCGAAGAATAGACTCTTTTGAACTATGGTGCTGGAGAAGACTCTTGAGAGTCCCTTGGACTGCAATAAGATCAAATCAGTCAATCCTCAAAGAAATCAACCCTGACTGTTCCCTGGAAGGCCAGATAATGAAACTGAAGCTCAAATACTTTGGCCACCCAATGAGAAGGGAGCACTCCCTGGAGAAGACCCTGATGCTGGGAAAGATTGAAGGTCCGACTGAACAACAACAACAAAAGCACCATTTTAGAGGGAACGAATCAGGGCTTTGAAGAATAATGTTTGATACAAAAGAGGCTCAGTATTGGCAGTATGCTTTGTGTAACTGCCAACATCATTGAAGGAAATGGATCCGCAAATCCTCATGTTGATCGGAAGGCAGGAAATGCCTGAAAGACCGTCGACTCCCATACGAACCTACCTGAGGCCTTTTTCAGATACCCCCCACCTGCTGAGATTCGGCAGGTGGCAAGCCATAAGAGGCCACCATGGAGCTCCTTCCCGTACTGTCATTTGCGAGCAGGTAAAGACTTTTTTGTCTTCTGGCATTCCCCCCAACGATTCCTCCTTCTGTCCGTGCTGTTTTAATTACTGTGCTTTTATATGTATTTTAGGGCCGCGGTGGCTTAGAGGTTAAGACACTGAGCTGCAGACTGGAAGGTTGGTAGCTCGGCAGTTCGAGACCCGAGTGTGCCGCATGACGGAGTGAGCTCCCGTCTCTGGCCCCAGCTCCTGCCAGCCTAGCGGTTCGAAAGCAAGAAATTGCAAGTAGATAAATAGGTACTGCTTCGGTGGGAAGGTAACAGTGTTCCGTGTGCCTAGGTGTTTAGTTATGCTGGCCACATGACCACGGAAACATCTTCGGACAGCGCTGGCTCTTCAGCTTGGAAACGGAGATGAGCACCGCCCCTTAGAGTCGGATTCGACTGGCTTTTGAGCAAGGCAAACCTTTACCTTTACTTTATGTGTATTTTAGTTTGGTTTTTTTTTAATGATTTTGTGTATTTACTTACACCTTGCCTTTCACCCTAATGGGGACCCTAAATGGAGATTATAGTAGAATTGTGGCTTTAAATCGGAGACGTTTGGATGATATTTTGTTGTAACTGTTAGTTGCCTTGGGGACCTAGATAGGGCAGAGAAGAAGAAGAGAAGACATTGGATTTATACCCCACCCTTCACTACCTGTAGGAGGCTCAGAGCGGCTTACACTTTCCTTCCCCTCCCCACAACAGACACCCTGTGAGGTAGGTGGGGCTGAGAGAGCTCTTTTGAGGACTGCCCTTGAGAGAACGGCTCTGAAAGAACTTGTGACTGACCCAAGGTCACACCAGCAGCTGCATGTGGAGGAGAGGGGAATCAAACCCAGTTCTCCCAGATTACAGTCCGCACTCCTAACCACTACACCAAACTCAAAGATGATGTACAAATGAGAGAACTACAAGAAACATGTGACAACAACATGTCTTTTCTTTCTTTTTCTGAAAATACTAAAATTCCCCTGTCAAACGGGGCTTTAAAAAAACAAAAAACAAAGATGATGTACAAATTTTGTAAATAAAATAAATAAATAAATGGGCATGCTATTCGGGTATCTGGGGTTTTAAATTTAACCATTAGCGCATCTCCTGCCATGAGCCTTTACTTGCTAAACTGTGCCCACCGTACACTGATTTAGGACTCAACTAATTGGCCAGAATTACAGATTCTCTAATGGTAAGAAGGTAAAGCACTAACTTCATACAGTCATGCTACATGAAAGGAGGCTCTCTTAAATGGCGATCACGGCAGAATTATGGCCTTAAACTGGAGACAGATAACATACCGCTTTCAGTGCTCTGGTAGAACGGACATACTCTGTTACCGGTTGTTGCTGTTCCCTGGTCAAAGAGTTCTGCAGGTTTATTTTGCAGGGCTTTCAAAACCTGTTGCATCGGCTTGGCCACAGATTCCTGTAGAACGACAGAAATATATGGGCGCTGGGAACAACGATGCCTTTGTCATGCCGCTAACTCTGAAAGCCCTTTTCCCCGTCGCCACCTTTGTTCTGTCAACAACGGCGTTTGGTGTTTTGCGCCCATCAATGCCAGTGACTCTGAGAGGGGAAGGGGGAGTTTCTGTGTGCTGCAGAAAGTTAATGATTGGCAGCTGACTCAAGAGTTGTCCGTTTTGTGGGGCTCAGCTCGATGGCGACTCAAGAAATCTTCAGGAGACCGGCCGGATGCCCCGCCACTTCTTGAAAGGCTGCAAAGGAAAAAAGGAAGGAAAAGCAAATTTGTGACTGAAAATGTGCATTGGGACTACGGGAAACACGGCCGGGGTCCCAGCTCACGAGCACAGCTAAGAGAAGCAAAAGGGGGGCTGTTGCTTTTCCGTTTGAAGTATGCATAACCATCACAAGGAACAGGGGAGGCTGTGACAGAAGGAGCCGGCCTACGAACAGAAGTGCATAGAGATCAGGGGCAGAGGGAAGATTACATTCTGATGTACGTTCCCAGCGTATGGACACTTCTCTAGCATAAGCTTCTTTCATTCTCCTGCAACCAGCTGCGCAAGTTCTAAGGAGTGCAGCCTTGCTGGCATCCCTTGGTTAGCGCCGTTCTGTTGGGAAGGCAGTCGTGGTGTTGCCCTTCCAACCGCCATTGACTGCTGACAGCTGCAATGCTCAGCACCTTGGACAGAGTGTGTTTTTGATAGGCAATCGACCCCCTCCTCTCTTTCTACCAGATGCTGCATTAACTGGTTCAGTCTGCATTTATACTCGGACATCCCGCTCTGTATAATGGGGCCTCCCGTTAAACTGGTTTACGCAGGATTGTAGCCAAGTAGCTTCGGAAAGCACTCGGGTCCATGATCCAATGATGATGATGATGTTATTATTATTATTATTATTATAATATTTATATCCCGCCCTCCCTGCTTTTCGGCAGGCTCAGGGCTGCTAACAACATAGATATAGAGGGCTCTTTTTATAGCAGGAACTCCTTTGCATCTTAGGCAACACACCCCTAATGTAGCCAATCCTCCAAGAGCTTACAGAGCTCTTCTCACAGGGCTACTGTAAGCTCTTGGAGGATTGGCTACATGAGGGGTGTGTCGCCTAATAAGCAAAGGAGTTCCTGCTACAAAAAGAGCCCTGTCAATTGCAATATAAACTATAAATACATTACACATAGCTATAACACAAGATGGCCGACCACTCAGATTCAATCAAACCAAATTCAGCAATTGCCGGTTACAATGGATAGACCTCAGAATACAATACAAAAAACAACCCTGCCCACCCCAACCTCCCTTCTTGCTACTCCTTCCCCCAGCAAGATTAAAGAGATTAAAAGAGAGCCAGTTTGGTGTAGGGGTGAAGTGCGCGGACTCTAATCTGGGAGAACCGGGTTTGATTCCCCACTCCTCCACTTGCACCTGGCTGGATGACCTTGGGCAAGCCATAGTTCTGGCACAGCTGTTCTTGAAAAAAGAGCAGTTTCTGTCAGAGTTCTCTCAGCCCCACCTACCTCACAGGGTGTCTGTTGTGGGGAGGGGAAGGGAAAGGAGTTTGTACGCCGCTCTGAGACTCCTTTGGGTAGTGAAGGGCGGGGTATAAATCCAATCTCTTCTTCTTCTTCTAAACTACTCTATTCTAGTGACTGACATTAAAGGGTGGGAAGACCTAACATAAACTAACTATTATAATGAGCTATTGTAACCTCATCTTATATAAACCTAGCAGATGGACTATAAGACCACTTCCCTGCCTTATATCCCAGCAAAGTCACAGAGTGGCAAGTTTGCAAGTGCTCACAGCGACTAGGAATAGAGATAAGGTGGGGGAGTGACTCTTTGGCTGTGCAAAGGAGTTCAGAATATTGATGAGCAACCGGTTGGACTTTTGGACTGTCCCTGATAAATCCTTGTTATGTAAAGTTGCTCTAAGAGGCAAACTGGATATTATAGGAAACTGAAATCGTGCCCATCTGTGGAGCACAGAGGCCGCTTTGAGAGACGGTGATTTAGAACAGGAGGGTGGGTTAGGGTTGTCAACTCTGGTTTGGGAAAGACCTGGAGATTTTGGGGGGATCCTGGGGAAAGAGAGGCTTGAGGAGGGTCGTACCCGGGGGGGGGGCACAGTGCCATAGAGCCCACCCTCCAAAGCAGCCATTTTCTCCAGGGGGACTGATCTCTGTTACCTGGAGAGCAGTTTGGATTCTGGGAAGTCTCCAGTCCCCACCTGGAGGTTGGGAACCCTAGGTGAGGCGCTTTATCCCAGGTGGAGAAAGTGTCTTCACTGCTTTCAGTCGGCCCCTCTCAAAGTGACCTTTCAGAAACCACTGGCTTGGAATTCTTGGTAATTTTTTTTTGTTACCTAACATCCCTCCACACACACACACACACGAATGGGCCACCCCATCTCTTCTCAGGTGGCCCTGGAAATCCACACATACATAGAATCCTTAAAATACCAAAAGTGTGTGTCAGCTTGCATAGTCGATCCTGGATTTTATCTGGGATAAATGGTAAAGGTAAAGGTTCCCTTGCTCGAAAGCCAGTCGAATCCGACTCTAGGGTTGCGGTGCTCATCTCCGTTTCAAAGCCGAAGAGCCAGCGCTGTCCGAAGACGTTTCCGTGGTCATGTGGCTGGCATGACTAAACACCAAGGTGCACGGAACGCTGTTACCTTCCCACTGAAGTGGTACCTATTTATCTACTTGCAATTTCTTGCTTTCGAACTGCGAGGTTGGCAGGAACTGGAACTAGAGACGGGAGCTCACTCCGTCTTGCGGCACCCGGGTCTCGAACTGCTGAACTACCGACCTTCCACAGCCTGCAGTCCAGCATCTTAACCACTTGAGCCACCGCAGCTCCTTTATCTGGGATACTGACCATGAAATTTAAGCCTACTTGTGGGGTTTTATATGAATAGAGAGTGATACCTTGACCTGGACGGCCCGGCGAGCCCGATCTCATAAGCTCTCAGGAGCCAAGCAGAGTCAGCCCCGGTTAGTGCTTGGAGGGGAGACCACCATGGGAGTCCATGTGATGTCATTTCCGGGTCACATGGGAGTCCAGGGTCACAGCGCAGAGGCAGGCGATGGCAAGCGGACTCTGAACATCTCTTGCCTTGAAAAACCTAGAGGGTCGCCACGAGTTGGGATCAGTTTGGTGGCAAAAAGAAAGAGAACTCGCCGCCTCCCTTCGCAGCATTGAGGAGGGCCTGCCCTGTGACCCAAGAAGCGCACTGTGTCACGGGCTCTGCATTATTCTGTATTAAACGGCCGCCAGAGTCAATGGATCCATTACTAATGGCCATTAGGTCAGATGATAGCTTGTATCCAGTCTTGAAGTCCTATAGAAGAAGAAGAAGAGATTGGATTTATACCCTGCCCTTCACTACCCAAAGGAGTCTCAGAGCGGCTTACAAACTCCTTCCCCTTCCCCTCCCCACAACAGACACCCTGGGAGGTAAAAGAAGAAGAAGAGATTGGATTTATACCCTGCCCTTCACTACTCAAAGGTGTCTCAGAGCGGCTCACAGACTCCTTTCCCTTCCCCTCCCCACAACAGACACCCTGTGAGGTAGGTGGGGCTGAGGGAGCTCTCTGGAGAACTGCCCTTGAGAGAACATCTCTGAAAGAACTTACGACTGACCCAAGGTCACACCAGCAGCTGAAAGTGGAGGGGTGAGGACTCAAACCCGGTTCTCCCAGATTCGAGTCCGCGCACTTAACCACGACACCAAACTGGCTCTCGATGCCACCCCTTCCTACTGTCTGGTTGGTTGCCCCTTCAGAATTGCTGGCAGCCCATTGGCTGTGGCCGCCTTCCACGCCCCGGCTCTCAGCTTTGCAGACGCTTGATGCGTGGGGATGGACTTTAGTCTTTATTATGGCATTGGAGGGGGAAGGGCTTCTGTCTTATTTATGTAAGCTTTGTTCACGGAGCCTATTTTCCTTTTCTCCCTTTCCCCACTTATACTCGATCTCATTTGAGATGGACATCAAAAGGAAGATCTCACTTGAAAGGCACTGTCCTCTCGTCAGCGCAAAATTAAAAATCAAAAGGAAAGAAAGAGCACGGTAGGAAACAGCACAATTATCGCATCCTTTGGCTAGGGTCGCCAGGCCCCCTGGGCGGAGGCGGTGTTGCGCAGTGCGTGTGTTTGTGTGAACCGGCACCTCGAACCTGTTTTGCATTCACAGCAGTCTTTCTCTCACCAGAGGCTTCCAATAGGAAACTACACTTACTCAGTCCAGTGGTAACTATATACAGGAATTTATTTACAATATATACAGCTCTAAGACAAAGTGCTTCGCCAGACTCCATCCACCATCAAGGGGGGAAAATACAATGGTACATCTCTACATATATACATATATCCAGCCAATCAGAACATTGCTGACTCATACTGACTTAGCTTCAGCTCTGCCCAGTCCAAACTGGCTGTATCTGGATTATCACAGCTGTTAGCTGTCAAGTAGATCCTGGAGATCTAGGTGCTGAAACTTATACACCAACAGGCGGGGGCTCCCCTGCTGCCAGGCCCCACCTCCCCACTGCCAATCAGCTGGCCAGTGGGGGGGGGACTTACCCCCCCAAAAAGAGGGAGATCCATCCAACATTGCATGCTGTGTCCATGACACTGCCCATGTGGCCCGGAAGTGATGTCATCACGCCTGGGATGTCAGGGCGACACTCTGGTATTTGGGCAAAAACTCTATGGCAGAAGCAAAATTTACCATAGAGTTTTTGCCCAGATACCAAAGGGTTTCCCCAACATCCTGGATGTGATGATGTCACTTCTGGGTCAGGTGGGCGGTGACGCAGACATGTCACTGTACATCTGATGGGCCTTCCTCCTGCTCCTCGTAAATCCCCCCCCGTACCCTACCGGTTGCCAGGAAAGACCTAGCAACCCTACCTGTGGCCCCAATCCAGCTTCAGTTGCTTATGTTGACAGTGGGTGGCTGCAACCGAGGCTTCCCCAGTAAGCAACAAATAGTGTAAAATAAGGTATCTCGACAATTTTGGTGCCAGCCAGTTGATGCCACGATCCTCTTCTCCACTAGAATGCTTTGACTATTAAAACAGTGGCAAAATGTAGTGTCCCTAAACATCTGAAGACCAGACTGTATACACACCACTATGTCCCGTAGGTTGGAGCTGGGATCCCTGGCCTGAGTTTCCGTTAGCCAGTCACATGGCAGCAACGAGTTCCCCGCTGGGGCCCCAATCCAGATTGGAACTGTGGCCTGGGTGAAGAAGAGAAAGCCATGCTATTTTCCCCACCCAAAACAGCCCTGGGAAATGCCCCTACCCTTGCTGGAAAGCGGCGTGTATACCAGTGGCTGGTGATCTCACTGTAGGATAGTCTTTTTTGCTGTTGTTCAGTCGCACAGTCGAGTCCGACTCTTCGCCACCCCATGGACCAGATCCTGCCAGGCCTTCCAGTCCTCCGCCGTCCTCTGAAGTTTGCTCAATTTCATGTTCGTTGCATCTATGACACTGTCTAACCATCTCATCCTTTGCCGTCCCCGTCTTCTTTGACCTTCAATCGTTCCCAGCATCAGGGTCTTCTCCAGTGAGTGCTCCCTTCTCATTTGGTGGCCAAAGTATTTGAGCTTCAGATTCATTATCTGGCCTTCCAGGGAACAGTCAGGGTTGATTTCCTTTAGGATTGACTGTTTTGATCTTCTTGCAGTCCAAGGGACTTAACCAATGGCAAACTAGGTTGTGGTCACATGGTTCACTTTCTTTGCAATGGTCTGTCAGCTTCTAAAGGAAGAGTGTCCATAAGTGACCAAGAGAAAGTTAGGTGCATTGGTCCGTAGCAAAATCTCCATTATAAGCCAGGCAATACCTTTTATTAAGGCCAGTACAAATATTACATGACTTTTGGAGTAAGCGGACCATGAACTATTTGCTTTTCTAGTTTCAGGTTGGTGACCGTGCTGGTCTTCAGTAGTAGAAGAAGAGAGATTGGATTTATATCCCGCCCTTCACTACCTGAAGGTGTCTCAGAGCGGCTTACAAACTCCTTTCCTTTCCTTTCCCCTCCCCCCACCAGTGGGTGGTGCTGAGAGAACTCTGACAGAAACTGCTCTTTTTCAAGGACAGCTCTTATCAGAACTACGGCTTGCCCAAGGTCATCCGGCAGCTGCAAGTGGAGGAGTGGGGAATCAGACTCAGTTCTCCAAGATTAAGAGGCCTCACACTTAGCCACTACACCAAACTGGCTCTCGAGCTGCCACTCAAATACATTCTGCAGTATTCACTCTCTGGATGGAGGGGGGAGTGGTTGAGAAGTGGGGTGGTAGAGAAGTGGTGAGCTTCAGGTCACTTAAATACACGTCCACCAAACTCTCCAGGCCAAGCCAGGACCCTCCTGGCAACTGGCAGGGGATGGGGAGGAGATTTACAGGGAGCCGCAGGGAGGCCCACCCAATCTACAGCAACGTATCTACGTCACTGCCCATGTGGCCCAGAAGTGACGCTTCAATTCTGGGATGCTGGGGCAACACTCCGGTATTTGGGCAAAAAACTCCATGGTAAATTTGACTTCTACCTTAGAGGTTTTGTCCAAGTACCAGAGTGTCGCCCCTGAAATCTCGGGCGTGATAGCATCACTTCCGGGTCTGGTGGTGTCGCAGGGCTCTTTTTGTAGAAAAAGCCCAGCAGGAACTCATTAGCATAATAGGCCACACCCCTGACAGCACAGCTCATTAGCACATTAGGCCACACCCCCATGTTCGCAGAAGTGTGGTTATCCAGCCACACCCACCTTTTGCTTGTTATTCTGTTTACCTTGTTTGTTGTCCAAACCCAGGGCCAAACTCCTTTGCATGTTAGGCCACACACCCCTAATGTAGCCAATCCTAATGAGTTTCTGCTGTTGGGTGTGGCCTATTATGCTAATGAGTTCCTGCTGGGCGTGGCCAAATTTAGAGCCAGCCGGAACGCCGTTCCTGTGCGTTCCTTCCCCAAAATAGCCCTGGTGGTGTGTATATAGACACAGCACTGCACCTGGCAGGATTTTCCCTCTTTTGGGGGTAAGGTCCCCCCTGCTGGCCAGCTGATAGGCAACAGGGAGGTGGGGCCTGGCACGGGGGAGCCCTACCAGTACAGGCCCAGCAGAGATGGAACCCCGATCTCCCCAGTCCAAGTCCTGCACTTCATCCCTTGCTCTGTCTCTCCATATTTGTCTTGGATCAGCCGGGCCCAGCCAACCCTGAAGAGGCAGCGGAGTCCGTGGAAGAAGAGCAGGTCGGCAAAGGAGGTCCCAGCTCACCGTCGGTTGCAGATGACCTGCTGCGGGAAGCCACCACGACCCTGCCAAGCAGTGATTCACAGTCCGGTTCGTGCAGTGGTTGGGAGCGTGGACTCGAATCTGGGAGAACCGGGCTTGATTCCCCACTCCTCCACACGCAGCTGTGGGCCAGTCACGAGTTCTCTCAGAGCTGTTCTCTCAAGAGCAGTTCTCGAGAGAGCTCTCTCAGCCCCGCCTACCTCACAGGGTGTCTGTTGTGGGGAGGGGAAGGAGATTGTCAGCCGCTCTGAGACTCCTTCCAGTAGTGAAGGGTGGGGTATAAATCTGATCTCTTCTTCTTGTCCAGGCCCATCGTTCAAAACCAGATAGTGGCCCACCATCCACCTCGTCTCCAGAACCACTGGAACGTAAACAGAGGAGGGTCCGTCATGAGATGCTGGAAAGAAGGCGGAGTGCGCGATGAGCCGCTCAGAAACACCTGGGTCTAGATAGTAAAGAGGAGCATGCGCACACCTGCATGATGCGACCCAGCTGTGAGGCGAGCACCCCTGCTGCAAAGGGTGGAGAAGGGAGAGGCTGTCTGTGGAAGCAACATGTCAAATTACTCTTGACCTCGCCGCTAGCGACCCTGCGACTCTCTTGTGACTTTGACTCCTTGGACTGTAATCTGAACCTCGATTTCTGGATTTGCCCCGAACCTGCTCCTGTTGCTGACTCTGTGTAGGCCCTTCGGACCTGAACTCTGACCACGCCGCGCCGGATCGTGCCTTCGCCTCGCCTGGCCCGCACCTTAGCCTCTCTACCCTGCCCTGTGCCTACCATGGACCGGGACAATATTTTTCCTTTCGCAACAGCGATCTCGCAGCCTTTGAGGGGGGGTCAAAGTACCATTTGAGGTAGATGACTGATAAGCGTGCCTAAGCCGGCCGTGAGGTGATTACTGCAGGCATTCTCTCCTCCCCACCCGTGTCACCACAGAGAGGCAGCGATAGAGACTGTGGCCTCCGGAGACCCAAAGCGAGGGAGGAAATTAAGTTCACAAGGTGAGGACGGGTTTGAATGGTCGGGTTGCTTCTTAGTGGCGGCGGCTGCTTCTTTCCATGTGTATGCGGCACCTTTAGAAAAAGGAAAGCGGCACTCGCAAAGCTCAGCGCATGTATTGACCAGTGTTCCCTCTAAGCTGAATTAGTGTGAGCGACCTCACAGTTTTTTTTAGCCTCTGGCTCACACATTTTTTTGTCTTCGCTTGGGAAGGAGGGCTCCAGAGCAAGCCGACTGATGCAGCTGCCGAATCGCTCGCTCACCACTTTAATGCCAGCGGCTCACAAAGTCGAATTTTCGCTCACAGGACTCCACAGCTTAGAGGGGAGCATTGGTGTTGACGCACATGGATCCTGTACGCACCTGATACGGAGGTGCACCCGGCAAAGTGTGCAGAACACTCCAACCACTGTCAGGACTGCAATAACAGTGCCTATCAATTACTCCTCTCATTGTGAGGTGCAAAATAAAAATGTTGTTTCAGAGGCGTCCATGGCGATGAAAGGCTGTAGAAAGATCAAGAGCGAAGACTGCATCGAGCTGAGAGCAAATATTGAGCTTTTTCGGATTGGGTTTTTTGGGGGGTGGGGGAGCGGGACCCTGCTTTCTTTCTAGGTATATTTAAAACAGGGTGTGCGTGTCTGAATGGAGAGGGGAAGCGTGACGTGCAGAATGTTAAAATGCAAAGCCCCCGTCCTCTGATTGGCTGCTGGGAAGTGGATACTCTTTATATGGACGGCAGTTGCATCCTCTGTGCTCTGTAACTGCCACAGAGAGAGCAAGAGAGGGGGGAAAAAGACGGAGAGACAGGAAGGCACCTCAGCAGCTGTGAGTAAGAGAAGTCTCGATGTTGTCCCTTGCGTGATCCTAGAAATGTCGTACTAGTCAGTGTTCCCTCTAAGCTGAGTTTGTGTGAGCTAGCTCACAGTTTTTTAGCCTCCGGCTCATATGTTTTTGTCCTAGCTCAGGAAGGAGAGCTCCAGAGCAAGCTGCTTTATGCAACAGCCAAATCGCTCGCTCACAACTTTAATGCCAGTAACTCACAAAGTAAAATTTTTGCTCACAAGACTCTACAGCTTAGAGGGAGCATTAGTACTAGTGCAACAGTTTGCTAGGCTGTCCTAGAACTTTACGGACTCATTTAGCAGGTGGCAAAATTTCCTGGTCGATTTTATCATAATTTTTAGTCTGGGCCTCCTTGGTGTTTTTTAATATATTTGCAAGTGCAGGTTTGAGGAAGGTGGTAATGGGACAAAATGAACCTGAAACCTTCCAGTTCTATATACATTGTACTGAAAGTATTACGAAAACAGACACAACTTTGGTGTATTATTTGGGGGATATGAATGACAATGTTGGCTATATAGGGGCAAAGCATTTATAGGTGAAAACCAAAATATTGTTGGTCTGGCTGCAACAGCCTTGGAAATTAAGGACAGAGTTAAAACAGATGTGGAATGATCTGTTCTGCGTCTCCAGTAATAAAATCTCCTGTCTGTCCATGTATAAGGTGACCTGAAAGACCTGCCCTATAGAAACGGAAGCAGAATATGTGTTCCATCCAATGAATCTGTTAAAATGACATAAGAAAACTATAAAGATTAAGCTAGTTTAATTAGTATTAATTTAGGGTCTGATCCAGCCAAACTCGCAGTGCCATCCGAAGCAGCATTACACACGTGTAAGTCCACTGAAGTCAATAGGTTTAGAAGGGTGTAACTCTGCCAAGTTACGAAAAGTCGTCTTCCTTTCAAATGTATTTCTATTATTGGAATAAAAAATAATTCTTTGACTATATGCTGCAGTTATACTTAATTACAAGAAGTATTGTATATTATCGAATATTACCTTGAAATTTGCTATGCCGATGCATAATATAATCTATTTAGAATAAATTTATCTGAATAAGATTTCTCTTTTCCTTTCCTGTACTATATTTCTCTAGTCAGACGTGCCACAGTTCCAGAAACATTTTTTCCCAGTGTCTCAGATTTTCAGTAAGAAGAAATATTTAGATCTGATGTTGATCGTAAGCAAGTAATCCTGTCAAGTCACGTCCGATTGATGGCGACCCCAGAGTAGTCATAAATACTCCCAAAGTGCAAATTTTGGGTTGGAGAGAATACCTGTTGCCTCTTAATTATTTCTAAAATTGCTTTCCCAAATGGAATATCCAGAATATATATGTATAGCATCCCTAAAGGTTATCCTGTAGTTCTATACATACATAGACAGTCTTCAGTGTTAAGGGCTTAAAAAGTTTTCCTTCAAATTAACATTAATCAAGAGTCTATTTCCATTTCATCCTATACAGGAGATAAGGGGGCCCCATAACAGTTTTCCATATGAAACTCTGCTAGATGAAACTGCAACCAAAGTATATAAGATCCCCCCCCCCTGCTAAGACCTATCATTTCAGTTTATCTTAGCACTTTAAATTGTTTCCAAAGGGGAAATGTTAATGTGCTTAAATATTTGCTATCAAATTCAAGGGGATTCTTAAAAAGTGTTTAACTTTAGTTGCAGCCAATGCCCCCTCTAAGCTGTGGAGTCTTGTGAGCAAATATTCAACTTTGTGAGCTACTGGCATTAAAGTTGTGAGCCAGCGATTTGGCTACTGTATAAATCAGTTTGCTTTGGAAGCATCCTTCCTAAGCTGAGACAAAGATGTGTGAGCCAGAGGCTAAAAAACTGTGAGCTAGGTCACACTAACTCAGCTTAGAGGGAACACTGGTTGCAACGTGGTCTTAATTTTTAATTCCTATATTTTTATTATTTTTATTTGATCATTTTGCATAGTTTTTTTAATGTGCAAGTAGATTCCATATGTAACAATGGCCAGAAAAAAAATTATCAAGGGGAAAAAACACGCCCCAGAGGACAGTATGCTTAGCGCATCTAGCTTACGGCTTTCAGCTTTTGTGGAGCATCAGTTTCTCTAGTGTAGGAGTGGATGTTGAAGACAAGTGCTAATAATACCTTGTGTTAAACTGCCAGACGTATTTATACATATACCCTGACGTATTTATACATACATTTAAGTTTAATTCTGGGTATAGAAGAAGAAGAGATTGGATTTATACCCCGCCCTTCACTTGGAGTCTCAGAGCGGCTTACAAAGTCCTTTCCCTCCCCCTCCCCACAACAGACACCCTGTGGGGTAGGTAGGGCTGAGAGAGCTCCGACACAAACTGCTCTTTTTCAGGAACAGCTGTCCAAGAGCTTGTGACTGACCCAAGGTCACATCAGCAGGTGCAAGTGGAGGAGTGGGGAATCAAACCCGGTTCTTCCAGATTAGAGTCCGCACACTTAACCACTACACCAAACTGTAGCTTTTGTACACAAAAGCTCACACCCAGAATTAAACGTTTTTGGTCTTAAAGGTGTCACTGGACTCAAATGTTGTTCTGTTCCTTCGGACCAACACGGCGACCCACCTGAATATGTACACTTACTTTGGGCTGGAACTTTTGTGCATATTGCGACGTTTCTATCCAAACATTCATGTGCAGAAACTTGCTTCCCGTGAGATGCGCTGTTTGGCATGGGTAGAATAGTTTTACCCCCATGCCGTGAGAACGCCCGTCTGCTGCCCCTGGGGCCGCCAATTCGGGTTACCAAGTCCCACCCACCCCGGCCCCCAGTGGGTGATGGGGGCTAGGATGGCCGGATCCAAATTGGGAAACGCCTGGAGATTTGGGGGAGGACAGGGACCTCGGGGGGGGTGTGCAATACCATGGAGCTCACCTTCCAACGCTTCTGTCTTCTCCAGGGGAACTGAAGTCTGTAGTCTGCATATAAGCTGTAATTCCAGGGGATCCCCAGGTCGTGCCTAGAGGCCGACATCCCTATTGCCAATCTCCAGGTGGGGCCTGGAGATCGCCTGGGATCACAACTGCTCTCTAGACAACAGAGATCAGCTCCCCTGGAGAAAATGGCTGCTTTGGAAGGCGGCCTCTGTGGCACTGTAATCCGACTGAGGCCCCTCCCCTCCCCAAATC
>NW_015174879.1:287400-292049 GCF_001447785.1 Gekko japonicus | reverse complement strand
CTCCTCCTCCTCTTCTTCTTCTTCTTCTTCTTCTTCTTCTTCTTCTTCTTCTTCTTCTTCTTCTTCTTCTTCTTCTTCTTCTTCTTCTTCTTCTTCTTCTTCCCTGCCCTTTACTCAGAGTCTCAGAGCGGCTTACGGTCTCCTTCCCCTCCCCACAAGAGGCACCCCGTGAGGTAGTTGGGGCTGAGAGAGCTCTTTCAAGGACTGCCCTTTCAAGGACAGCTCTGACAGAACTATGGCTTGCCCAAGGTCATCCAGCAGCTGCGAGTGGAGGCGTGGGGAATCAAACCCGGTTCTCCCCGATTAGAGTCCGCGCACTTAACCACTACACCAAACAATACACCTAAGCAGCTTGTGCTATGGCTTTGGGTGGGTGGGTCTTTTGTTCCTGGCCAAGGGCTGTCAGGATAATGTATTTATAATTTCCCCCAGCATGGATCTGCACTGTCAATAACTACCGTAGCGGGGTCGGAGGGAAGGGTAGAACTGGCTGTCGGTGTAGAAAGGTGTCTCCTTCACTCTGCATCCAGGGGTCTTGTACCCCATTCATTTCATCTTATGTTGCTTATTTAAAACCTTTCTATTCCACCTTTTCCAAAAAGAGCCAAGATGGCAGACGACTTCAAGACAAAAAAAAAATTAAAGCCCCGGCCTGGATAGTCCAGGCAAGCCCGATCTCGTCAGATCTCGGAAGCTAAGCAGGGCCGACCCTGGCAAGTACTCGGAAGGGCGACCTCCAAGGAATTCCAGGGCTGGGATGCAGAGGCAGGCAATAGTAAGCCACCTCTTTGAAATGTCCAGGCACCACTAGGGGTCCCCAGAAGTCAACCATGACTTCCAGGCATACACACACACAGACTCACAAAAGACAAATAATAAAAGCAGTGGGAATACCAAGAACAATCCCAAACAAGGCCTTACTATAATTAGTTGTAGTGCCTGACGTTTCGCCAGCAGCTGTGACTGGCATCCTCAGAGGTATAACACAGAAAGATGGAGGACTCTCTGTGTCAAGGTGAGAAGAAGAAAAATGGTCGGCAGGTGATTTATTTCTACTCAGGAAGGTGGGGTAGGGCTGAGATTATCTTGTAGGAGTTCCCCAGGCTGTGACATGCTAATGGAGGAGCTTTCCTGAGGAGGTTCTTTTGCATATGGACTGGCTGCTGAAATTCTAATCTTATCTGTAGTGCTGTTGAAAGATGTGGAGCATTTTGTGTTTTCCAGGACAGGAAACCATGCCCCTATTTATTTTTAAACTCTCTTATTGCCTGTTGAAATTGTGTTTATGAATTTCAATGGCTTCCCTGTGTAATCTGACATGGTAACTGGATGTGTTACTATAATGATCGAATAGCCCAATCGGCAAAAACCAAATGAAAGGCATAAAGCAAGAGATGACACCCCAACGGTTCAGTTGAAGCTGCTGGACCAGGGCCCACGTTGTAAGCTTTCCTCGAGGCTATTAGGGACGGGGCTGTCATAACCCTCTCCGGGAAAAAGTTCCATAAAATCAAGACGAGATTTGAAATGGCCTGTGGTTGGGCTGAAGAGGAAGGACCCGGCCTAATGAAATGACCACAGTGGAAGGGACCACAACCTCTAGGAGGCTAGGAACACCAGGGCCTGGACACCTCCCAGAATTACAACTTGACCCCCTGTCACAACCTAGGAACACCAGGGCACTGGACACCGGAGAAATTAGCAAAATGTTATAACACCTCTAATAAGAATTGGTGGAAATGCAAAAAAAAAATGTGGGTACATTTATACATATGTGGTGGAGGTGGGAAAAAGTACAAAGATATTGGAAAAAAATATACAGAATGATTAATGAAATAACAGAAGAACAAATCCCATTTGTACCAGAAATAGCTCTATTGAATATGCTCCCAGATATGTATAGCAAAACTAGTAAATATGTAATTATATACCTTTTTACAACAGCTAGAATACTATTAGCCAAAAAATGGAAAGAAGAAGAATCGCCCTCAAAGAAAGAAGTAATTGATAAAATGTTGTCAGTAGTAGAAATGGACAAACTAAGTTTAATAATAAAAGGTAATAGCAAAGAGACATTCGATAAACGATGGGGAAAGTTTTATGTATGGTTGGCCAAAGAGAATAGCATGACTCACAAGTATGAGAAATGTAAACTGATGATATGATGTATACTGAAAATTATAAATAAAATTATAAATATATAAAAGAATGGCGGCGGCCCCTTGGGCATAATAGGATACAGGGTATTCATATGCACCACCATTTCGGCGCAAAGCAGAACAAGCACAGAAAGGAATGCAGTAGCAATTAACCAGACACGGACCGAGCTCCCCAACCCCCATGGCAGCGTAGCGGACACCCCCGGACGACAGAGGTAGGGTCTCCTGGAGGCAGGGGTGCCAACCTCCAGGGGGCGGCTGGAGATCTCATGGGATTACGACTGATCTCCGGGCGACAGAAATCAGTTCACTTGGGGGAAACGGCCGCTTTGGAAGGTGGACTCCGTGGCGTATACCATGCTGACGTCCCTCCCCTCTCGGAACCCCCACCCTTGCATTGCTTCACTCCCAGATTTCCTCACCTGGAGTTGGCAACCCGACACGAAAGAACTGGTTGGAGGAAATGTGACCAGAGAAAGTTGATACAGGGAGAGGCAGTCCCTCAGGGATAAGGGTCTCAGGCAGTGTTCCCCCTAAGCTGTGTCAGTGTGAGCTCGCTCGCAGTTCTTTAGCCTCCGGCTCGAACGTTTTTGTCTTAGCTCAGGAGGGATGCCTCCAGGGCAAACTCACTGATGCAGCAGCCAAATCGCTCGCTCACAACTTTGATGCCAGGAGCTCACAAAGTAGAATTTTTGCTCACAAGACTCCACAGTGGAGAGGGAGCATTGGTCTCAGAACCTTAAAGGTTCAAAACAGGTCCTTCAACTGAAATGGAACCAAATCAGCAGGCAACAGAATCGATCAAGCACTAGGATAATATATTAACAGAGGCTTATTGCAGTCCAAGGGTGTGTGGCTTCATGTGCTGGTGCTGTCTGGGAGTGGGCAAATGAATAGAATAGAATGGGAGCTTTGGTTTGGTGTACTGGTTAGGAGCGCGGACTCTACCGGGTTTGATCCCCCACTCCTCCACACGCAGCTGCTGGTGTGACCTTGGGCCAGTCACAAGTTCTCTCAGAGCTGTTCTCTCAGGAGCAGTTCTGGAAAGAGCTCTCTCAGCCCCACCTACCTCGCAGGGTGTCTGCTGTGGGGAGGGGAAGAGGGAGGAGACTGTAAGCGCCTTTGAGACTCCTTCGGGTAGTAAAGAGTGAGGTATAAATCCAATCTCTTCATCTTTTTAATTTTTTTAAAAAAGGCTTTAATGGAAAAAAGGGAAAAAAATACATTCCAGGACTTGAAACCATTTGAGCTTTAAGTGTGTGTGTGTGTGTGTGTACACACACACACACACACACACACGAGGCAGGAAAGCTCAACCACATATTCCACCTCCCAAATATACTGTTAAAAGGTAAAGGTTTCCCTTGCTCGAAAGCCAGTCGAATCCGACTCTAGGGTTGCGGTGCTCATCTCCGTTTCCAAGCCGAAGAGCCAGCGCTGTCCGAAGACGTTTCCGTGGTCATGTGGCCGGCATGACTAAACGCCAAGGCACACGGAACACTGTTACCTTCCCACCGAAGTGGTACCTATTTATCTACTTGCAATTTCTTGCCTTCGAACTGCTAGGTTGGCAGGAGCTGGAACTAGAGACGGGAGCTCACTCCATCATGCGGCACCCGGGTCTCGAACTGCTGAGCCACCGACCTTCCACAGCCCGCAGTTCAGCGTCTTAACCACTTGAGCCACAGCAGCTCCTGTAAAATATGTACTGTTGCTGGGTCTCAAATGCCAATTTAACATGGATTTGATGCCGTATATTTATAGATCCGTTCATACACGTCGTAGAATGGTCAGCCCTTCCACTCTGGTTTAACCTTGTCCCAGGACTGATTATATGGTTACCCTATTTTGATAATGTTACCTTGGGCAAAAGGTTTCCTTTCCCACATGTGCATGTAGACAGTCATTTTTTAAAACATAAATAATGAACTATCGCCCTGACCTGGATGCCCCCGGCCAGGGGTCGTTTCATAGAAAAAGAGCTAGGGGAACTCATTAGCATAACTCATTAGCATATGCCACACACCCTGACATCACTGGAAGTGTGTCATAAGGCCACACCCCCTGACATCACCGGAAGTGTGTCATAAGGCCACACCCCCTGACATCACCGGAAGTTTGTCATAAGGCCACACCCCCTGACATCACCGGAAGTGTGTCATAAGGCCACACATCCCGCCCCCAACGGTCCTGGCCGCCACCGGCGGCCTTGCAGCTCTACTGCCGAGCCCCATGAGGGGCCCGGCGGTGGACCTGCAAGGCCAGCTGTTGGATCCCCAAGCATCGAGAATAAATCCACGTTTTGAAGAAAAGCAAAATTTATTTCAAAGCATTGGAAAGACACTCAAACACGTTCTTTGTTAGAACTGACTACAAACGGCTAGGGCAAACAAGATAAAGGGATTTGAACCAGGTACAGGACCAATGGGGCACTTTCCCGCTGGGTGAAAGGAAACGGTTACGCGCTCATTCCCTGCTGAGAAAGCTATC
>NW_015174879.1:286785-286998 GCF_001447785.1 Gekko japonicus | reverse complement strand
CCAGGATATCAGCAATCTCAAAATGTTCATCCCCCTCAAGGAGAATAGGCGGAGGGGGAGTAACGGAGGGTCTCCATGGAGAAGAGCCAGGATCTTTCTTCAACAGGCTCATATGGAACACCGAATGCAAGGCACGTAAGTTCTTAGGCAATTCAACATCTACTGCAACATTATTAATGATCTTACGGACTTTGAAAGGCCCAATAAACTTCC
>NW_015174879.1:271143-282603 GCF_001447785.1 Gekko japonicus | reverse complement strand
GTGGTGGCGGTGCAGGTGCTCCCGGTGCCGGAAGAACCGGAGGCGGCGCGACCGGCTGTTGCGGGGCATGTGCAGCCAGGAGATGAGCTATGCGAATGTCCATCATCCCCGGCAGTGCATCGAACACGTCGTTTACGGTTCTCATCAGGTCCCGCACCGATTGTTCCAATTCGTTCAGACGCTCTCCAGGGCCTTCTTCCGGAACTTGCTCGTGCTGCCGGTATGTCGGAGGTGGCTCATATTCTCCCTCGCTCGGAGGGGCTGAAGCACCCTCTTGGGTTCCCGCTCGGGCCCCTTCCCCCAGGGGTTCAAACATCCAGTCTTCGAGTTCCCGTCGGTACATCCCGGACGCGGGCGTTCTCTCCGGTTCGGGGTAAAGCCCTTTGTCAAAAAGACTCTCTCGAAGTCCACTGCCTCGGCGGGAGTAAACCTCCCTGGTGCCCTTGGCATTATACAAAGTCCAATCATCCTGCGCTGTCACCGTCCTCGGGCCCCAGCGTGAAGGGGTTGGAGGCGGCCAAGACAAATACGCAGGTAACCGGGGAATCGCTCCCCCCACCGCACCCGACGTAGGAACGGTAGTCGTGGTGATCAACGATGTGGAGGTTGTAGGGACCGATCCTGTGTCCCCCTCCGTTGTAGGTAGGCTTCCCTCTGCCCCGCTCATGATCACGTCAGATTCGGGACGATAGGAAAATTGAGAGTTCTAACAATATGTTGGATCCCCAAGCATCGAGAAGAAATCCACGTTTTGAAGAAAAGCAAAATTTATTTCAAAGCATTGGAAAGACACTCAAACACGTTCTTTGTTAGAACTGACTACAAACGGTTAGGGCAAACAAGATAAAGGGATTTGAACCAGGTACAGGACCAATGGGGCACTTTCCCGCTGGCGGGTGAAAGGAAACGGTTACGCGCTCATTCCCTGAGAACCAAGCTATCTCCAGACATAATACAGGTGCAGTTCCCAGGCTCTAAAAGCAACAAGCTGGCAGTAAAGCGTACTCCCCCAATACATCCTCCAGTTGTTTGGCTTAGGCATTACAGCAGAGTAAAATACAGGCGTACAGGCAGGGGGGGTGTGAGCAACTGTACAGAGATACAACCAACACAGAACACCATGGCAGCTTGCTGACACCGGCGAGAGTGCAAGGAAGCCCCGCGAAGGCCCTCCCTGGCCCCAGGCAGGCAGGGGTGGGGAGAGGCAGGGAGGAAGCAACTTACCCTCCCTCTTCTCCTGCCTCCTCCTGGCTGAATGAGGGCCGTAAGCGGGGCGGCCCGAAGCACTGGGCAGGGCTTTGTCATGTGCCCCGCCCCCCGTACCTCACCCGGGGGAACTGCGATCCCCCGCGATCCCCCCCGAAATGACCTCTGACCCCGGCTAACCTGGTCTCATCAGATCCCGGAGGCTCAGACCTGGTCAGTGCTTGGATGGGAGACTCCCGAGGAACACCAGGATCCTGAGGCAGAGGCAAGAGATGGCAAACCACCTCTGCACGCCTCTGGCCTCGAAAACCCCACAGGGTTGCCATAGGTCAGCTGTGAAATGACAACAACAAGAAGAAGACGTTTGGTGTCGTGGTTAGGAGCGCGGACTCTAGTCTGGGAGAACTGGGTTTGATTCCCTCCCCCCTCCTCCACATGCAGCTGCTGGTGTGACCTTGGGTCAGTCACAAGTTCTCTCAGAGCTGTTCTCTCAAGGGCAGTTTCTGTCAAGAGCTCTCTCAGCCCCACCAACCTCACAGGCAATGCTCCCTCTAAACTGTGGAGTCTTGTGAGCAAAAGTTCTACTTTGTGAGCTACTGGCATTAAACTTGTGAGCGAGTGATTTGGCTACTGCATAAATTAGTTTCCTCTAGAGCCATCTTTCCTGAGCTAAGACAAAAATGTGTGAGCCGGAGGCTAAAAAACGGTGAGCTAGCTCACACTCACTCAGCTTAGAGGGAACATTGCTCACAGGGTGTCTGTTTTGGGGAGGGGAAGGGAAAGGGAAAGGAGGTTGTAAGCCACTCTGAGACTCCTTTGGGTTGTGAAGGGCGGGGTATAAATCTAATCTCTAATAGTAGTAGTAGTAATAGTAGTAATAGTAGTCGTCGTCAATGTTCCCTCTAAGCTATGGAGTCTTGTGAGCAAAACTTCTACTTTGTGAGTTATTGGCATTAAAGCTGTGAGCGGGTGATTTGGCTACTGCATAAATTAGTTTGCTCTGGAGCCATCCTTCCTGAGCTAAGACAAAAATGTGTGAGCTGGAGGCTAAAAAACTGTGAGCTAACTCACACTAACTCAGCTTAGAGGGAACACTGGTAGTAGTAATAATAATAATAACATTGCCACTAAGTGCATGGTTTTTCCTTCTCTCCAATAACTTAAAAGAATGGCCCTGGGACTCCATGGGGTTTTGTCCTCTACCGTCCCCACTGTAACTTGAAAGGTGCCACGCTAAAACCTCTCAGCCACTCAGCACTGCCGTCAAATGTACAAGGAAGACCCAGTTCTGTAGCTCCACTCATTTCCCCCCCCCCAGTTGATTTTCAGATGAAGAAAAACAGGTGGCTAGAAAGCTGCCCTAAGCAGGCTTTCTCAGAAGTAAATCTAATTGCACTCAGATCCTCCAATCCAGATAAGCAGATTGCTACACGATGCCAGACCACTCGTCCTGGACACCAGGTGGGATTCTCTGGTCCCTCTCCAAAAGCCACAATCCAGGGTCTGCCTCCAACGAGGACTCATCCTCCCTTGCTACATCAGAGTGATCCATGACCCCACTGTACACTGCAGGGGGAGGATCCGGTTATGCATCCCTGTGCATATGTCTTTGAGCTGCACCGCATTTTTTGTCATTGGAATTGACACATGAACACACATGAAGCTCCCTTCTACTGAGTCCGACCATTGGTCCCTCAAGGTCAGTATTGTCTACTCAGACTGGCAGCAGCTCTCCAGGGTTTCAAGGAGACATTTTTGCGTCACCGGCTTACCTGGTCCTTTCAATTGGAGATGCCGGGGATTGAACCTGGGACCTTCTGCTTGCCAAGCAGATGCTCTGCCACTAAGCCACGGCACCTTCCCTATAGAATTATTGGCATCTTATTGGTACAACAAAGTCTGATCGGCCTCGGTCACACGGACCAGATAACGCAGGGGGGAGACGTGGCTGTTAGCCCCGGAGCTAAATAAAGCGCGGTAGCCCGATTATACGGTCCCCTGAGGCTTCGTGCTTAGGCTGGTAGCTGGCGATCACACGGCGATGCTGGAGCGTGGCAAAGAAGTGGCGTGGCAAGCATTTCGCGTTTGTGTGCATGTGCAGTTCCATGGAGCAGCACTGCTTTCAGTTATGTGTTTGTGTGCATGCGCTTACGAAAAACATCCGGTTTGCGACGGGACGTGGACGGGCGCCGGATGCCACGGGATACTAGCGCTCCCCCGATCAGACGCGTTTCCCGGATACTAGTGCACTTTCCGAGGTAATTTTTTACTGCGCATCTTTGGCGGGAAGCCACGGGTTGGCCACGGGTGCGCTACGCTTCCCGGATGTTGCAGTGTGATCGTGCAGCGAAAATCCGCCTGACATTTGTGTCTTTAGCGCGGCAACTTCTCTGTGTGAACGGGACCATCTTTCAACTACAGTTGCCGGGGATTGAACCTGGGACCTTCTGCATGCAACGCAGACGCTCTGCCACCCCTGAGCCACATGCCTTCTAATTCATATACCTTGGTTTCCAAAGAATTCTTACTTCTGTGGACAAAGACCCTCTCCAGCCCAGCTATCAGCTATGTTATTGATCTGCCTGAGAGAGGAGAGGGAAGGAACTAAGAAGTTATTGGGCGATCACGATATCTAACCGTGAAGGACCGTCTGCTTGCAGGTGACCAAATTCACACAACGGAACCATCGCAGACTTTTCCCCAGGCAGATAGCCTTGCTTTTCTGCAGTAGAAAAGCTCAATCTGAGTCCAGGAGCAAAACTCCCAAGGTGTAAGCTTTTGTGAGTCAAAAGTCCCTTTGGCCAGTTTGGTGTAGTGGTTAAGTGCGTGGACTTTAATCTGGGAGAACCAGGTTTGATTCCCCACTCCTCCACTTGCAGCTGCTGGATGACCTTGGGCAAGCCATAGTTCTGTCAGAGCTGACCTTGAAAAAGAGCAGTTTCTGTCAGAGCTCTCTCAGCCCCACCGACCTCACAGGGTGTCTGTTGTGGGGAGGGGAAGGAGTTTGTAAACTGCTCTGAGACTCTGAGTAAAGGGGTATAAATCCAATCTCTTCCTCCTCCTCCTCCTCCTCCTCCTGATAACTCTTGGAGACTTATACCCTGGAAATGCTCCTGAATTCAAATCTAGCTCAGACAATCCCTCAGAATTCCGTAAAGGTTTCTAGAGGCATCTTTGTTTTTTTAAAAGTTAATCAGGGGACCCTCCCGCCCAAAACAAACCCGTCCTAGCAACATTTGCACATGCTCAAAGTCCACACACAAAAAAGGAAAGCAGTGGCATTTGGCTGCCATTTTAGGCTTGCCAAGTCCCCCCGGGGGGCGCGTAAACCCCCGCCCGAGAGGCCCGTTACCCGTTGCCAGCAAATCGGGCCCCGGGGGGAACTCCACCCCCTTCCAGCACACGTCCCTAGCGTGATGATGTCCCCCAGAGGTGACTGGCCACGTTGGGGGCGGGACGCTCTATGATTTGAGGGAAAACCCTATGGTTTCCCCTTGAATCCTAGTGGCCCCGCCCCCAACATGCCGATGATGACATCACTTCTGGGGTAAGTGAATTTGGACTTGGCAACCTTATGCCATTTCGATAGGGTTGTCAGGTCATACCCGGTTGCCGGCAGAGGGGCACCTCCCTGTGCTTGGGAGTGTTCACTGTGCACGTGTAAAGTGATGACATCGCCCAGAAGGGACATCATCACGCAGGGCACGTTGTGGGGGTACATTCTAGCATTTGAGAAAACAACTCTATGGTAACTATGATAGTGCTAGAGCGTCCTCCGTGCAACATTCCCTGCGCAATGATGTCACCTCTGGGTGATGTTATTGTGTCATGTGCTTTGACGTGGATGGGGCTCTTTGGGGGCGGGGCAAACCCCCGCATCTGTAGGGGAATGGCAACCCAAAAATGCCACACCAAAAATGTAGGACTGGTGAGGAGGTGGCAGAGGGGAACCTCCATATTTAGAAGCACTAAGCTTCTGAATCCCAGAGCCAGGAAGCAACCTCAGGGGTAGGCCTGGGCCTCCATGCCCTGTTGTTTCCCATCCAGAGGAACTGGTTGGCCACTGTGTGAGGCAGGATGCTGGACTAAAGGGGTCCTCACTGGGCCGATCCCAGCAGGGCTCTTCTGATGTTCTTAAGGGAAAGGATGACAATGGTGAAGAAGAAGATGAAGAAGAAGAAGAAGAAGAGATTGGATTTATACCCCGCCCTTCACTCGGAGTCTCAGGGCAGCTTACGAACTCCTTCCCCTCCCCACAACAGACACCCTGTGAGGTAGGTGGGGCTGAGAGAGCTCTTTCAAGAAGTCCTCGTGAGAGAACAGCTCTGAGAGAACTTGTGACTGACCCAAGGTCACACCAGCAGCTGCATGCAGAGGAGTGGGGAATCAAACCCGGTTCTCCCAGATTAGAGTTGGCGCACTTAACCACGACACCAAACTGGCTCCCTCTGAAATGATGTGGCTCAACTCTTCACGCTCTTCGTTGTACTGTAAAAAAATGGATGTCCCAGAGGCCATTTGCTGTAGACCACAAGATCTCAATTCTCGTGGGCAGGTTATGATGCATCTCACTGGGAGGGGGCGGGATAGACACCTCCTGTGCTCCCTCTCAGCTGTGGAGTCTTGTGAGCAAAAATTCGACTTTGGGAGCTACCGGCATCAAAGTTGTGAGTGAGCGATTTGGCTTCTGCATCAATTAGTCTGCTCTGGAGCCATCCTTCCTGAGCGAAGACAACGATGCATGAGCCGAAGGCTAAAAATCTGTGAGCTAGCTCACGCTAACTCAGCTTACAGGGAACACTGGATACCGAAAGCATGAGAGGGCAAGTGAGCCAGTTATGCTTCTCTGCCATTGCTGCTTATGACTCATACAAAGACATCCTCAAGTGGGCGGACTGCGCAGTCCTAAGCAGAATCGCATCCTTTGAAGACCTTTTGAGTCGTTTCATCCTTCTCAGAGTTCCCCACCCTGCTCCAGCAAATGCTGTGAGATTTTGGGGGTGGCACCTGAAGAGGGCGGGATGGGGGAGGCACCGTCACTTCCTCTGTGCTACTCTAGGAGTTCTCCCAAGTACTGTGATATTTACTGTAGAGATGGGGGGAAATTCCTAGAGCGGCACCCAGAAGCGCTATCACTTTTTTTTTGGGGGGGGGAATATTGCTGGCCCTCCTATAGCATCACTGTCGATATCATTCCCCCTCCCCATGTCAGTCATCACAATATGATTAAATGTCACACAATATTATGTAAAGGTGTGCTTCCTGTGTGGTTCAATCCCAACGTCACGTCAAGCCATGATTAAAGACACTTAGCAACTTTCCTGTAATGGCTAGGGTTCCCAGCTCTGCATTGGCAGCTGATGGGAGATTTTGGGGGTGGCGCCTGTGGAAGGTGGAATTTCAGGAGGACGTGATGTCACTTCTGGGCGATGCTCTAGGAATTTCCCCTGATCTCTATGGTAAAAACCATTGAGAATAGGTGAAACTCCTAGAGTGTCAATGATCAATGCCCCCACCCCCTATTTCCCCCCTGTTCCTCAAATTATCAAGGGTGGGAGAGTAAGGTCGAGGGACTGCCCACTGTCAGTGGGAAAATGGCCAGCCTAGCAGCGTCTGAACTGACAAAGTATGCAATCTGCTGGCAAACTGTAATCCTTCCAGTCCACAGTTTGTGCTAATTGTGGTTTGGCATGGTGTTGGAGCTAATAAATCCTAGTCTTGGCTGCTTCTCTGTCTTCAGAGGCTGCAGCAACATGGGGACGGGAGGGATATTTTGAATTTAGGAAAACGAGGGGGGTCAACAGTGGGAGGGCTTCTAATGTCCTGGCCCCACTGGTGGACCTCCTGATGGCACCTGGTATTTCTGACCACTGTGTGATACAGAGTGTTGGACTGGATGGGCCTTTGGCCTGATCCAACATTGGCGTCTCTTATGTTCTTATGTTTTTATGAGTATTGAGAAGAAGGGAAACAAAAACAAGTGAGGCACTACTAATCCAGGCCGTGTGGTTGAAAGCTCCGGCGGCGATTTGATTTCTCATTGATGTCTGAATTGAATGTGTGTGTCTGAGGCCTGCGAATAAGCTGAAACATCCAAAGCGCTTTGGAATTGGTTTATTTGATCACTTTTATGCTGCCTTTCCATAAAAAAATGATACTCAAGGCTCACAGACCCGCCCCCCCTCCAACAAATACAGAATAGAACCAATACCACTTCTCTTGCCGGCGACTGTACAGCAACGTGATACATGGCTCTGGTGGTTTTCTCCATGACAATGCAAACCATATAAACAAGGTCTTCTGGATCAATGTGGCAATCCACGGCACACGAGTTATAAACAGGACTCCACATGTTGACATTTTGAGGGGCTGTGCTATCTTCGTTTGTTTGTTGGTGTACCCAGGGGTCATTCCGAAGAAAAAGAGGTGCAGGAGCTCATTAGCATAACTTATTTGCATATGCCACACCCCCTGACATCACCAGAAGTGTGTCTGAAGGCAACACCCAACGCTCAGGGTCCACTGGACTGCTTTGGATTGCTAGCTATTGGGGGGGGGGACATGCAGATCTGTCCTCACAGAGGAGGGAGAGCTTGTACCTGAATAAACCTTGGTCTTAAAGGTGCCACTGGACTGTTTTGGATTGCTAGCTATGGGGGGACACACACGCAGATCTGTCCTCACAGAGGAGGGAGAGCTTGTACCTGAAGGTGGGATGGGGGGGCCCTCTGCAACTTACCTGGCTGCTTCTTGCTCCTTGTGGCCCGACTGAGGGCTGCTGGGAGTAGGGGGCAGGGCTTATTGCATGTGTCCACCCCCTGGGCTCCTTACTGCCGGAGCTCCGCTCCTGTGCGCTCCCGCAGGAAATGACCCTGGGTGTACCTCAGGCTTTGTTTGTGAGGAAAATAGACCAGTTTTCAGATGTATTCCCCCCCCCAAAAAAACTGTGTCTTTCTTTTAGGTCAGTCTGAAATCTGGAGATGGATGCCGCAGAGTTCCGAAGAAGAGGAAAAGAGATGGTGGATTATATTGCAGATTACCTCGAGCAGATAGAAAAGAGGCAGGTGTACCCTGATGTGGAGCCCGGCTATTTGAGGCCCCTCATCCCGGACTCTGCTCCCGAAGAACCGGAGAGATTTGAAGACATCCTCCAAGATGTTGAAAGGGTCATCATGCCAGGGGTAATAACTAGAGATGAGCTTTGAAGAATATGTTGTTGTTTTTTTAAAAAACTTGATGTAATTCTTATCAGCAGCCATTTGACCATGAAGGAATAGCTAATCCTACTGTCACCCGTTGCATATGAAATCCAGCAAAGAACCCCTTTACATTTGGGATTTTAGGCTGGAGAGTTCAGTGTACTGGCTAAATGTTTGGACTTGGATATCCATCACGGCCATACCCAGGAAGCGCCACCTGCAATGGAATAGAAACAGAGTCCCACCAGTATTAAAATAATTGGGCCATCGGCTTTCTTTGCAATATGCTCTTTCTCTTTCTTTCATCAAGCAAATTGCCCTAGGAGGATGGCAATTTAATGTGATTGATCCTCAGTTTAAGTATAGGATTAATCAAGCTCTGACAGTAAGCACTTTCCCCCCACTTCTGACTCATCAGTAATGCCACTGCGAATCATAAGGGTCCGTGGTCAGAGTCTCTGGTTCTTCGTAGACTTTTCCTAGCCTTTGCACACAAAAGTCAGGTTTGCAAGACTGTAGACCTACCGTCACCCCAATCCCTCAAAAAAGACCTAATAAATCCCAAATATTATTAGTATCTCAATCCCAAATATTATTTGCTCTCTTTAAGTACTTGAAGGGCTGTCACTTAGAGGAGGGCAGGGAGCTGTTCCTGTTGGCAGCAGAGGAGAGGACTCCCAATGATGGTAAGGTAAAGGTAAAGGTTCCCTTGCTCGAAAGCCAGTCGAATCCGACTCTCGGGTTGCGGTGCTCATCTCCATTTCAAAGCCGAAGAGCCAGCGCTGTCCGAAGACATTTCCGTGGTCATGTGGCCGGCATGACTAAACACCAAGGCGCACGGAACGCTGTTCCCTTCCCACCGAAGTGGTACCTATTTATCTACTTGCAGTTTCTTGCTTTCGAACGGCTAGGTTGGCAGGAGCTGGAACTAGAGACGGGAGCTCACTCCGTCATGCGGCACACGCGGGTCTCGAACTGCTGAACTACCGACCTTTCACAGCCTGCATTTCAGCGTCTTAACCACTTGAGCCACCGCACCAGCTTTGTATTAGGAAAATCTTTTTTACAGTCAGAGTTGTGCAACAGTGGAATCAGCTGCCTCGGGAGGTGGTGAGCTCCCCTTCCCTGGCAGTCTTGAAGCAGCGGCTGAACAAACACTTGCCAGGGATGCTCTAGACCAGGGGTGTCAAACATGCGGCCCAGGGGCTGAATTAGGCCCCTGGAGGGCTTCTATCAGGCCCACAGTGGAACTGGCTGTCTTCTGCTTCTTCTTCCAGTTCTGTTGCTGCTGCGTCATCGTAGGTTTGCAGCTTACAGATACACACCTGAACAGCATACTCAAGATTGCAACAGCACAGACGTTTTGATGCAATAATTCAGAGCAAGAGGTGTCAGTTATCAGACACCGTTAAATAAACAAAATATTGCAAGAGTGCTGACCTTTTAAGCATGATTTTATTTTAAGTAAAAAACAACAACACCCTTTGTGTTTGTGTCCTTTATAAAGTTTATCTCTCCGCTACCGGGCATTACATTTCATGACACACATGGCCCGGCCCAACAAGGTCTCATTTATGTCAGATCCGGCCCTCATAACAAATGAGTTTGACACCCCTTCTCTAGACCGATCCCGCATTGAGAAGGGGGTTGGACTAGATGGCCTGTCTGGCCCCTTCCAACTCTGTGATTCCTTGATTCTGGTCATAATTTGTGTAATATGCTTTACACTGTAGGCTTCAAATAGGAACTTCTCACATATGTATCTTTAATGTCTTGGGGGCGATTCCCCCCCCCAGATTATTGGTGATCGGTGCCATTTTTTCTTCCGCGCATAGTTTTCATGTCTTCTTCTTCTTTTTTAAGAAAGATGTGTCTCTTTCTGTTCGGGTCAATGCTATTGCTAAATCTTATTTATTGATGCACAGAGAAAGGTTGTTCTTTCTAATTAGACTGTCCCAGGAGCGACCTCTGGCTAAAAAATGATCTAACCTTTCATTGGTTGTTTTCTAATTTGCTGTTTTGGGGCAAAGTGATCAAGTGGGAGGTGGCGGAACATGCGCCTGGATGATCCATCTTTCCACGGGCCCACCTGAGTCTGTTTTGGGACAGAGACAGCGGTCACGTGGTCTGGATTAATGAGTGGCCTTTGATGACTGTAGGGCATTTTTATTTCATCAGATGGTTGGGTCCGGGGGAAAGGACAGCCAACAAAACAGAGTCGATTTCAACACTCTCTGGGCTCTCGAGGGTTCTGTTCCAGGTTACTTTATGTTCAGCCACTGGCAGAAATTGTTCATATCAGGTTGCCAACTGCGGCCTGGAGAATTCTTGGAGGTCGGGGAGTGAAGCTGGGGGGCGGATGAGTTTTGGGAGGGAACTTGGCTAGAATGCGATGCCCTCCAAAGCATTATTATTCCGCATCCCGTCTTGGGTATTGTTGTTTAGCATTTAACAAGCTTTAACAGTTACAATATTTCTATAGATAACTGGCTTAGGTTTCAACAGCAGTGCCGGAGACCTCCCAGTTTCACAGCGGCCTCTGCAGGTGGGCACGCTGTCAACTCTGTGCTGACGTGTTCTGCCGAAAATGCAGAAGATGTTTCCGTTCGGACCCATGATCGTAAGAGCTGGAGACCATGCAGAGTGTTATAGGGTGTTGCCTTTCTTCATTTGGGGCCTGGAGTTGTCCCCATGGCAGAGATCACTTCCCTGGGAGAATAAGGAGGTTTCACAGGGCATACTCTTGGCACAGGCCAAAAGTCATGAGGGCCACTGGGGGCAATGCCCTCCACAGATGAGTGCTGCCCCCTCAGACAAAAACAAATAAAAAGAAATCTGGGATTAAAAAAAAATCATTTTTAAAAAATGTAGGATGCATGTGGGTGTTCCAAAACGACCCCAGGCATGGTTAGGGGAGTTTCAGTCTTGTTTTTTCTTCTTTCCAGGCCGAAAAATAGATAGGTTTTTAAAAAATGCAATAAAGTAAAATTGCAAAAAAGAAAACAAAACTGCAAAATGCAAAATAGGGAGAGTCGGAGATCCCCCCCCCCCCCCA
>NW_015174879.1:263652-271044 GCF_001447785.1 Gekko japonicus | reverse complement strand
GAGCTGCTGCTTCTGCTGCTGCAAGAGGAGCAGCACGTACAGCCGGGGTGCTCGCCCAGATTTTCCCATGCCCCACCAACCAAAACTTTCTGGCTATGCCCCTGCGTCTGGCATCACATCCCTTCAGTGGTCCTTCACTTCTCCAAACCTCAGTTTCCCCAGGCACCACCTCCAAATCTGCTGGAATTTCCTAAGGTGGAGCTGGCAACCTTAAAGTGTGTTTCATGGGTTTCTGGTTTTATATTTATTTGCTCTGCCAAACGGGGAGCTTCTGGGTCCTCACGGGTGCTCCCTCTCCTTCCTTCCTTCCTGCAGGTGACACACTGGCACAGCCCCTACTTCTTTGCCTATTTCCCCACCGCCAGCTCTTTCCCGGCTCTTCTGGCGGACATGCTGTCTGGGGGCATTGGATGCATTGGCTTTTCTTGGGTAAGTTTCTGCCAGTTTGGTGTGGTGGTTAAGTGCGCGGACTCTAATCTGGGAGAATCGGGTTTGATTCCCTGCTCCTCCATTTGCACCTGCTGATGTGACCTTGGGTCAGTCACAAGCTCTGGCACAGCTGTCCTTGAAAAAGGGCAGTTTCTGTCAGAGCTCTCTCAGCCCCACCGACCTCACAGGGTGTCTGTGGTGGGGAGGAGAAGGGAAAGGAGTTTGTAAGCCGCTCTGAGACTCCAAGTGAAGGGCGGGGTATAAATCCAATCTCTTCTTCTTCTCTCCTCAAGTAAAAAACTGTTAAGCTTCTCCTCATCGGTTCATTCAGTTTGTGGGAAGTCACTGTAAGAATCAAAGTAATCTTTCCATAATTTCTAAAAATTACCTTTTTTCCCATTTTTATTTTAGAAATTATGAAAAGATAACTTTCACTGGACGTTTCCCCCCCCTCTCCCTTGTTCTGTCTATCATTTCTACTGTTTCTCCGGTTCTGACAGAAATTGCTATCGTTTTTCATTGTAGAGTGGTTTATACTATGATAATTAAATGCACACAAGTATGATTCAAACTTAACAACTGTATTTGTATGTATATATACTAAGTGTATATATACTAATATATACTGTATATACTAATTGAGCTGCAGTGGCTCAAGTGGTTAAGACGCTGAACTGCAGGCTGTGGAAGGTCAGTAGTTCAGCAGTTCGAGACCCGGGTGCCGCATGACGGAGTGAGCTCCCGTCTCTAGTTCCAGCTCCTGCCAACCTAGCAGTTCGAAAGCAAGAAATTGCAAGTAGATAAATAGGTACCACTTCGGTGGGAAGGTAACAGCATTCCGTGCACCTTGGAGTTTAGTCATGCTGGCCACATGACCACAGAAAAGTCTTCGGACAGCGCTGGCTCTTCGGCTTGGAAACGGAGATGAGCACCGCAACCCTAGAGTCGGATTCGACTGGCTTTTGAGCAAGGGAACCTTTACCTTTACTTATACTAATTGTGGTATACACCTTGACTCCATTATACATGTGAACATACACAGTATACTGCTCTTGAAACTAAGAAAATGAGTTTAAAGTTACTGTTGGACTTACCCATACTGCTTTATCATTGTTTCCCTCTATGGTTTATTGTTTATCTCTCCATATAATCATATTGTTCCTCAGGTACTTTCCTCACTTGATGTTGTTTTGTGTCATATATACAGTATCTGCTGTCATTATACTTTCGATGTTATCTATACTGTCTGATAAACTTTCAAAATTTAATAAAATGTTAACAGTAAAAAAAAAGAGGACCAGGAAGTAGGTGATGGGAAAGACCTCTGCCCAACCGCCTGGAGAGCTACTACTGGTCTGAGTAGACAATACGGACCTCGGTGGACCAAGGCTCCCTCTTATTTTTGAGAGGGCAAGAAGAAAAGAGATTCCAGAGTACATGGTCAAGATTTTATAAACGGTTGGAAGAATACTACCAATGAACAATGTAGACTTATAATTTTATCTGGGGATACCTTAGATGAAATGTTAATGCAGAATATCTACAGAAAAGTTTTGGTGATAAATATTGATTATTTCATAGCTATACACAGGGGTCATTTCATAGAAAAAGAGGTGCAGGAGCTCGTTAGCATAACTCATTAGCATAACTTATTTGCATATGCCACACCCCCTGACATCACCGGAAGTGTGTCAGAAGGCAACACCCACCGCTCAGGCTCCACAGGACTGTTTTGGATTGCTAGCTATTCGGGGGGGGGGACATGCAGATCTGCCCTTACAGAGGGGGGAGAGCTTGTTGTTGTTGTTCAGTCGCACAGTCGAGTCCAACTCTTCGCGACCCCATGGACCACATCACGCCAGGCGTGATGCGTGATGTGGAGAGCCTGTACCTGCATAAAACTTGGTCTTAAAGGTGCCACTGGACGGTTTTGGACTGGGGGCCTGGGGGGGGCTCTGCAACTTGCCTGGCTGCTTCTTGCTCTGACTGTGGGCTGCTGGGAGCAGAGGGTGGGGCTTGTTGTATGTGCCCGCCCCCTGGGCTCTTTACTGCCGGATCTCCGCTCCTTTGCGCTCCTGCAGGAAATGAACCCTGGCTATACAATATAGCAGGTAGTGTAATAGATATAATAAGTAGATACTTGTAACCCCCAATGTATATGTTTTTGTGTGTGTTTATATGTTTTATGTATGTGTTTATTTCTGTTTGTTTTAAATTGAAATAATTTTTTTTTAAAGGATGGACCAAGGATCTGATCCGGTATAAGGCAGCTTCGTGCGATCAGACGTACCCACCCGAAATACCAGCACGCTTAAGATTTGTTTCCAATCTCTTCTTTTTCTTCTTCTTCTCGGCCTGCAGCAGGGGAGACAGAGCCAGGCAAGGACCTCTTTGGGAACAGTCTGCTTGAGGCGGTGGCTTCAGAGCAAACTAGAGGGCAGGACATGTTTTTTTTTTTTTTAAGGAAATTACTTTCTAGTAGAGAGGATACATCTGCAGACTGGGTTCTGGGAGGCCTTCGGGGGCATGTGTCCAAAGATAAGCCTGAGAAAGGAGTCCGTTTGGTAGTCTGAAAAGGTATGTGAGGAATCCTCGAGATCCTAATTTTTGTTGGGTAAATAAGGCACGGAGACTAGAGTTTGTTGTCGAAGGCTTTCACGGCCGGAGTTCATTAGTTGCTGTAGATTTTCCGGGCTGTATGGCCGTGGTCTTGGCATTGTAGGACCTGACGTTTCGCCAGCAGCTGTGACTGGCATCCTCAGAGGTATAACACAGAAAGATGGAGTACTCTCTGTGTCAAGGTGAGAAGAAAACTGGTAGGCAGGTGATTTATATCTACTCAGGAAGGTGGGGTAGGGCTGAGTCATTATCTTGTAGGAGTTCCCCAGGCTATGAACATGCTAATGGAGGGGCTTTCCTGAGGAGGTTCTTTTGCATATGGATTAGTGAGGAAAATGAGAATGCAGAAAAGCTCCTCGTTTGGGAATGTGTACTTCTTTTGTATCTTTCAGTTCTTTTCTGCTGTCCGTTTCCTTTCTAGGCGTCCAGCCCAGCCTGCACAGAACTGGAGACAGTGATGCTGGATTGGCTAGGAAAGATGATAAATCTGCCTCCGCAGTTTTTGGCTGGGAAGGATGGTGAGGGCGGTGGTGTGATCCAGGTAGGCTCGAATGAAGAGAATATATATATATATAGCTGTGACCACTTTGTGCTCTTTGTTATCGCTTGCTGTATAGTCTGTTCACACTGGATAGAAACTGCTTGTGTGCTCATAATCAGCAGAATCACTTATCTTTAGGTGTACACAGTCAGGCCAAGCGGTTCCTCAGGTGTGTGCATGGGAGATGTGTTTATCAGCACAAACTTAACTAAAAGTTTAACTAACGTTGATCGGCAGGAACTTAACTGACCTCTCCTACTGATGTATGGCAAGATGCATTTCAGCAGGTGCTCCAGATATTTATTTATTGATTTATTTTATTTCATTTATATCCCGCCCTCCCCGCATGCGGGCTCAGGGCGGCTTACACGGCACAACAGTGCAATAAAATGTAACACATTGAGATAATTTAGGCACACAAGTGCAATAAAATTACACAATTATCCCCTTAAAAACACATTCAATAGTACCGGATGCATTGGTAGTTAAAAATACCCATTCGTTATCCTATCTCCCCGTGAGGTCAGCAGAAAAGGGGGGGTTGCCATAGGCTGAGATGTTCCCAGTTGGCTAATCAGCCCACCCCGACGGCACTGCTCTGCAGTGCACGGTGGTGGTAATAGTGGCGGCGGCGGCTCCTACTCAAAAGCCTGGCGGAAGAGTTCCGTCTTGCAGGCCCTGCGGAACTGTAAAAAACAGATAGTCGTAATTACTTTCAAGGTCGCCATTGTTCAGTGAATGTTTTCCTTGGCATGCCATAATATGTCACCATGTGCGAATCCTTATGGGAGAGGCTGTGACCCAGTGGTAGAGCCTCTGCTTTGCGTGCAGGAAGCCCCTGGTTCAATCTCTGGGGTCTCTTGTTAAAAGGATAAAGCAATAGGTGATGTGGAAGGACCTCTGCCTGAGACACGAGAGAGCAGCTGCCTGTCAGTGCAGATGATGCAGACCTTGGTGGACCAACAGTCTGGCTCAGTATGAGACCACTGAGGTCGTCTTTGGAGGCCCTGCTTCGGGTGCCCCCACCTTCTGAGGTTAGGCAGGTGGCCCCTCGGGGGAGGGCCTTCTCGGGCATGGCATCAAAGCTTTGGAACTCTCTCCTCAGGGAGAATCACCTGTCCCCTTCTGTTGTCATCTCCCACCAGCAGGTGAAGACTTTTTCTGAAAAGTACACAGACGACGCAGGGCTATTTTTGGGCAGGAACGCACAGGAACAGAGTTCCGGCTGGCTCCCGAGTTGGCCACGCCCAGCAGGAGCTCAATAGCATAACAGGCCACACCCAACAGCAGAAACTCATTAGGATTGGCTACATTAGGAGTGTGTGGCCTAACATGCAAAGGAGTCCCTGCTACAAAAAAAGGCCCTGGGTTTTGACCACAAACAAGGTAAACAGAATGAGAAGCAAAAGGTGGCTGTGGCTGGATGACCACACTTCTGGTAACATGGGGGTATGGCCTAATATGCTAATAAGCTGTACTATCAAGGGTGTGGCCAAATATGCTAATAGGTTTCTGCTGTTGGGTATGGCTTATTATGCTAATGAGTTCCTGCTGGGCTTTTTCTACAAAAAAAGCCCTGGACGGACGAGTGATTTCAGCTTAGCGTAGTGGTGTGGGGTGTAGTTCGCTGGCCGAAAAGGATAGCTGCCAGCTTATAGTCCCAGTCCGAGGAGTCCAGGTGGCAGAGGGCATCCTTCATTGTCCGGACCATGAATTCAGCCTGCCCATTGGTTGCGGGCTGCAACGGGGCTGACCGGACGTGGCGGATTCCATAGTATCTTCTGAAGTCCTGGAACTCACTCAATGTGAATGCCATTCTGTTATCTGTAACCAACGTGTCGGGGATCCCCTGGGTGCTGAATATTCGCCACATTGCCCGGATAGCCGCCTTAGAAGAAGTGGAGGATACTGGAACAACCTCCAGCCATTTACTGTAGGAGTCTACAAGTATAAAGAAAAAGCAGAGTCCCACAGGCCCGGAGCCTAGCCCTCTGATTGGTGCGGGCTAGGATCTGCATCATCCTTTGTTTAGCGGAGTGAAGCTCGATGCTTGTACTTGACCGCGTGGTGCCCAAGCCGACCACGCGGTCGGATCCTGATACATTACACCCCTCCCCCCTTGGTCTGCAATGCACCCACAGATAAAGTCCTTTAAATGAGCCGGTGCCTTTCGGGTGCGGGAGGAGCGGTGAAGCTTGGGAGTGGTGGCTGGCGCCTCCCGTGGCGCTTCCCGTGGCGTCCTTGGCGGAGAGCTGGTCGGGGGTGGCGCATGGTTTCTCATGCCAGTGTGACCGGTGTAGCTGGCATGCTTCCGGGAAGAGGCACAGGTTCGGCAGGTCCCGGTTGTAGAAGGGCTGGTGAAGACCCGGCAGAGTACCTTGTCCTTGGAGGTGCAGCGAGCCACCTCTTTGACGTGGTCCTGTAGGGAATCCAGAAGCACGACCTGGTGAGCAGGAGCCAGAGCCGGGTCACAGACTGGCAGCAGCAGGCAGCTCAGGGCGTCCACATGGCCCATCGCCTTCCCCGGGTGATGAACTAGGGTGTAGGAGTACCCAGCCAGGAATATAGACCAGCGAAGCACCCGGGGTGAAATCATCTGAGGGGTCTGGCGGTCAGGGGTGAGGAGGCCAAGCAGCGGCTTGTGGTTCAAGGTCCGTGAGGACCATGAACGGGCGTCCATACAGATAGTGGTGAAATTTCTTCACCCCCGCTACAATAGCCAGTGCCTCTTTATCAATTTGTGCATAGTTGCGCAGAAAGGGTCCGTGAATAATAGGCAACCGGGACCTCACGGCCGTCCGGCAGCCAATGTCCCAGGACCGCCCCGACCCTGTAAGGTGAAGCATCACAAGCCAGCACAAAAGGGAGTGCCTCGTTGAAATTCGCCAGGACCGAATGTGACACGAGCAGGTCCTTGACCACTTGAAACGCTGCAGCTTGTGAGGGACCCCAGACCCAAGGTGCTGACTTGTCCAGGAGGCAGTGGAGCAGTTCGTTCAGCAACTGCAGCTTTGAGGGGCAAGAATGAATGATAAAAGTTCAGGAGCCCCAGAAAAGCCTGCAGCTCCAATTTGGACCGTGGAGGCGGTGCATGAGTGATGGCTTTCACCTTGTCCGCGGTGGGGTGGATGCTGGAGGCGTTGACCGCGAAGCCCAGAAACTCGATGCGAGGGACCCCCAGCAGACATTTCTCTCGCTTGACCTTGAGCCTGGCCGTGTCGAAGTGATGCAGCACCGCCCACAGCCGATCAGCGAAAGACGAGTGGTCCGGGGCAGTGATCAGCACATTGTCTAAAAACAGCTGAACTCCGGGGATACCTTTTAGGAGTGAACCCATAAAAGATTGAAAAATTCCCAGCGCGACAGAGACTCCGAACTGGAGGTGATGCACCTTGAAAGCCCCTCTGTGTGTCGTGATTGTCTGAGCCTCAGCTGTGGCGGCATCAACTGGCAATTGCTGATACGCCTGGGCCAAATCCAACTTGCCAAAGACCCGGGCCTCCGCCAAAGCATGGCTCACCACCGGCACCGGATAAGCGTGTGCCTGCAGAGCCTGCAGAGCCTTATTACGCATGCATTTATCGATATCCAGGTCGTCCTGGCTGATCAGTCTCCTCTGGAGCTTGGGCTCCCGTAGTCCCACGAGGAACTGGTTTAGGAGAGCTTCAGCCAGGTTGGAAAAGGAACATCTGGTGGCGGCCCAACGTAGAGCCGCCAGGAAATCTGAGGCGGTCTCGTCGGGGCCCTGGACTTTCACAAAAAAGTCCATGCGCTCCACAAACTTAGAGGGTTTGGGAGCCAGG
>NW_015174879.1:259307-259432 GCF_001447785.1 Gekko japonicus | reverse complement strand
AGGCCACCTTGGTTGCCCTGCTTGCAGCTAGAACCAAAGCGATCCATCGAGTCCAGCGGGAAAAGAGGGAACTGACTCAGGGAGAAATCATTGGCCGCTTGGTGGCTTATACGTCTGATCAAGTG
>NW_015174879.1:258837-259223 GCF_001447785.1 Gekko japonicus | reverse complement strand
TTGGGGGGAGGGGAAGGGAAAGGAGTTTGTAAGCTGCTCTGAGACTCCTTTGGGTAGTGAAGGGCGGGGTATAAATCCAAACTCCTCTTCTTCTTTGTATTGTTGCAGTTTTTTGACAGTGTTTTGGGGTAGTGATTAGGAGTGTGGACTCTAATCTGGGAGAACTAGGTTTGATTCCCCACTCCTCCACATGCAACTTCTAGTGTGACCTTGGGTCAATCACAAGTTCTCTCAGAGCTGTTCTCTCATGAGCAGTTTCTGTCAAGAGCTCTCTCAGCCCCACCCACCTCACAGGGTGTCTGTTGTGGGGAGGGGAAGGGAAAGGAGTCTGTAAGCCGCTCTGAGACTCCTTTGGGTAGTGAAGGGCAGGGTATAAATCCAATCTC
>NW_015174879.1:253709-258575 GCF_001447785.1 Gekko japonicus | reverse complement strand
AGTCTGTAAGCCACTCTGAAACTCCTTCAGGTTGTGAAGGGCGGGGTATAAATCCAATCTCCTCCTCCTCTTCTTCCTCCTCCTCTTCTTTTTCTTCTTCTTCTTCTACTCCTCCTCCTCCTCAGTCATGTTCACCACCAGGTATGAGGCCCACGGAGGAAACCAAAGCAGAATGTGCTTCATCAGTGTGATTTGCTCAGCAAGAGTTTAAAAATCCAGCTCTAGTGTGAGGCAACAGAGGAGCGGACATTTCTAGTGGGAGAACTCTCAACTCTCATGATAGCAACTGGGATCAGTGTATCTGCCCTCTCCAGCATAAATCTGCTTTCTATTGGGGTCATCGTCCGTGTCCCTGCTCTAGGTGTTTCTGCGTTTGGAGACTGGGCAGGTGGGCACCAACGGCAGACCTTCTTGTTGTGGCACTCTGGTTATGGACTACCCTCCTCAGAGATACTTGTTGGCAGGGGTCATTTCCTGCAGGAGCGCACAGGAGCGGAGCTCCGGCAGTAAAGAGCCCAGGGGGCGTGTCAGGGACATGCCTGGGAAACAAGAGCAGATTATTTTATATCCCAAAGAACCCCAGCCCACGATCAGGCCCTGGTGTAATGCTCTGCCATTAAGACATATAAGAACCTCCTTGCTGGAGACTAATCCAGCATTCTGCTTCCAACTGCAGCCAAGCAGGAGCTTCTTGAAAGGAATCAACCACTGTTTGTCAGCAGCATTTAGCATTGGGGGTTATATGGCTTCTAAAACTGAAAGGTCCATTTTATTTACCATGGCTACTAGCCATTAATACACGAATACTATTAATACATGAATACTGACCATCCACAACAGGATTTCTGGCTATTGCCACATTCTGCGATAATGATTTCCGCAAATACAACCTGACACATCTTTTTCAATTTCCTGTACCTGTTGCCTATCAACTGCACTCACTGACCCTGTATCTACTCATTTTTTCGGCCCCATCTGACCGCAGATTCTAGGGTGTCTACCACATTTCTACCCCCTTCTTTCTCCAAGGGTGGTATATTTGGTTCTTCCCTTTTCCATTTTATCCTCACAATCACTCTGTGAAATAAGATAGACTAAGAGACAGTGAGTGGCCCAAGGTCACCCTGAAAACTTCAGGGTTGACTGGAGATTTGAATCTGGGTTCCTTAGCTCCAGTTTGGCACTACACCACACTGGCTTTCTAGCCCGTTCCTTTCTTCCTTCCATAATAACTTCTGAATCCCAGCAGGCTTGCAAAACACCCATCCCTACTCTATCACTAGGTCCTGTAGAGAATTGCTACAAAGTGACAGTCTTTCCCAATTCTTATTCAGCAGCTATTTACAAGTTACAGTGAACACATACAATCCGTGTACAGCGGACACTTGATTCTTCTTTATACATGTGTTTAGTTACTGTTTATATTACGGTCTTAAGACCGACATACAGAGTAAGCATAATATGTGAGGGAGAGGGGGAAAAACCCAGTCATAATATACAAAACTTTTTCTCTTCTGCTAGCTGTTTTTATTTATTCATTCATTTATACTCCACCTTTCCATCCACAGGGCCCCCAAAGTGGCTTGTATCATTCTCCTCCATTTTACCCTTACAACAACCCCGTGAGGGTAAGTTAGGCTGAGGAAATGTGGTTGGCTGACGGTCGCCCAACAAGCTTCCATGGCACATGTGGGGATTCAAACCTGGGTCTCCCAGACACTAGCCCGGCACTCCTGACCACTACACCACACTGGCCCTCACTCTTGGAGGAGGTCAGTTTGGTGTAGTGGTTAAGTGCGCGGACTCTAATCTGGGAGAACCGGGTTTGATTCCCCACTCCTCCACTTGCACCTGGCTGGATGACCTTGGGCAAGCCGTAGTTCTGATAAGAGCTGTCCTTGAAAAAGAACAGTTTCTGTCAGAGCTCTCTCAGCCCCGCCTACCTCACAGGGTGTCTGTTGTGGGGAGGGGAAGGGAAAGGAGTTTGTAAGCCGCTCTGAGACTCCTTTGGGTAGTGAAGGGCGGGGTATAAATCCAATCTCTTCTTCTTCTTCTTCTACCTCACAGGGTGTCTGTTGTGGGGAGGGGAAGGGAAAGGAGTTAGTAAGCTGCTCTGAGACTCCTTCGGGTAGTGAAGGGCGGGGTATAAATCCAATCTCTTCTTCTTCTTCAAGCTCCACCCCCAAAATCTTCAGGTATTTCCGAACCTGGAGCTGGCAACCCTGTTGTGGGGAGGGGAAGGGAAAGGAGTTTGTAAGCCACTCTGACATTCCTTTGGGTAGTGAAGGGCCATGGGGTATAAATCCAATCTCTTCTTCTTCTGTTCTTCTTCTTCTTCTTTCACACTTTCCAAAAGTGTGCAGCAGCAGGGCTGGGATGGCCTTTTGCCCTCTCATTGCAGGCAAACACCTGCCCTTGGCCCCGATCCCCCGCCCTTGAGAACCTGAGTAGCAGTAGAAAAAACGTACATGGCCATCCTCGTGAGATTCTAGGAATTTCCCCATATCTCTATGGTCTTTATCATAGAGATTAGGAAAGTCCCTAGAGCGTCACCTGGAAGTGCTGTCACATCCAGGTGCTGCCCTCAGAATCTCCCAGTGTTTGCCAAGGCCGTGCTGAGAACCCTAATCAAGGGAAAGTGGGGTCCTTTTGGCCCCTGAAAGACTAGCAAAATTATATTCTAGCATAAGTGTGTGTGGAGTGGACTAGAGTCTACTTCTTCAGATTTTATGAGTGACTCTTCATTTGTGTGGGCAATCTTTGAATCTTCAGTACCACTGCTGCCCCAGGAACTTCCCTCGTATCTTTGCAAGACAGTCCTACGCTAAGAAGCTGTCTGTGAGTTTGGACCACTTTGCTTTATCCAAGTCGGTTGTTCCGACTAACATTGGATCAAGGTGTTCTTTACCTTGTGTTCAGTTCAGTTCAGCTCAGTTGACCTTTATTGGCATAAAATACCTTTAAAAGGATTACTATAAGAAGAAATATACATTTAAAACCATGTATTGCCAGACATATAAAACATAAGGTTGCTTAAAACAATTACTCATTGGAAGTTTTCCTGATGTAGCTTTATCGCTGATTGTAAAAATCATTGATATTTCCGGAACAGAGTCATTTAAAAGACGGCGCAGGAAGGTTCGTCATGTTGGCTAGGATAGGATTTAAATATTATTGTGTAGTGGGTTGGCCGCATGGAAGACCCGCTAAGGCACGCATGATACCCTGCACGCATTACTGGTACACAACAAAGACAAACGGCCGGCTGGCCAACTATATGCACACCCGGGGACACACCCCTAGGTCCCGTTGGTAGGTTTAAATCTCCCGCCACGGTCCCATTGGTCCCCCCAGTGGAGGTACCAGGAGCCTAGGTCCCATTGTTCTTTCAGAGTCAAGCTCTGGGGTATTCGCTGGCCCCTGGTGGCGGTCAGCGGACACAACAAATATCTAGCACGTAAAACCACATAAAATTGGCAATGCAAACAAATATGTGAAACAGTTTCAATACATCCAGCATTGTCTATAACAATTACTTTGTATTCAAGGGTTTAATTAATTAATTCACGAAAGAAAGAGAAGATGCTATTTCAGACATGTTCATCTCCTTATAGCCTGCTGACGTCTGTCAGAGCAATGTTATTGCCACGGGGTAGGGCTTGTTTTGACAATTCTGGGCAGCAAGCAACATGTCCGCAGGTGTCATGGTGTCGAGTATCATTTTATGTAAGCGGGCCTCATTTTGTATCAAAGCAGTCCCATTTCCTTCAATATGATTAACATTTAGCAGCCACCCTTGCATGCAAAGTCTCAGCAGGGTTGGGATCAGGGAAAACTTTGAACTTCAGCCAAAGCAAACGGGACCGTGCACTTTGACCTTTTCGAGATGGGAAATTCTAATCCTACCCGATGAAGCCGGTGACCGGGGCTTCTTCCAACAAAGCTGACATTTTATTATCTAAATGTCAGTGAGATGGTAGAAGTGTTTCTTTTGTTGGTTATTCCTTAAATATTTTAAGGCCCCCCCCCCCAGTCTTTGCAGCATCTGATGACACAGTTTTATCTTTTTCAATATCTAAACCTTTTCTATTTAAAATATTTTGAGTTTTTGCAGTGAATGTAAATCAACGGCTTGAAAGCACAGAACCTGAATACAAGACATGGGCCAATACAAACAAAGTAGTCCTTTCCCCTTCATTTGAACCTCAGAACAAAAAAGACAGTCTTGATTAGGGAGGACCATACCTGACACCCAGCAGGAGACACGCACGGGGCGCACGGGGGGGGGGAGTGGAGACATTGGGGGGAGGAGCTTTCAGCCTTCGCTTGATGTCACTTCCAGGAGGTGAAACCCAGAAGTGATACCATATTGCCTTAGAAATCACCAGTAAAACCACAGAATTTCTGGCGATTCCTAGAGATGACTGACCACTTCTGGGTTTTTCCTGAAAGTGTCATCATGTCAGGGCTTTTTTTGTGGGGGAGGGAGAGGTGCCAGAACTCTCAAGAGGGAAATGAACTTTTCAATCTGTGTACTGAAAACTTGTGAACTTTTAGACATTTTAAAAAGAATTTTGTTGGAGAGGTTCCAGAACTCTTTTCCAGCTAGAGATGTAAAATTTCTGGAAATTTTGAAGCGTGGAAAAAAACCTCAGTTTCCCCCCGTTTTCCCCCTGAAAAAAACACAGAGATTTTTGGGGAAATGGGGGAAAAAATGCTGCATTAGCACTTCTTTTTTCTTTTCCAGATTAAATGTCATTCTGTTACTTTAGGAACATTAAATATGACTATGGACATTTTTACTTGGCATGACATTATCACAACTAGCATATTAAAAATATAGTGTATCCAAACAATTATTACGAA
>NW_015174879.1:248593-252888 GCF_001447785.1 Gekko japonicus | reverse complement strand
AGCTCTTTCTCAGAACAGTGATTTCTTTTATTCAGCTCAGAACACAACATAACACAACCCAGCAACACACCCCACTTATATACAGTCAAGAGCAGTCAAGACCACGCCTCCTAAAACAGTAATAACCAATCATAATAAACACTGCAGAATATCTTATTAGCATTTCCGGCTTCACTCTAGTCTTCCCTGATTGGTCTGTAAACCTAGGCAGCCAATCAGAGCAGGTGCTACATAATCCTAGCAAGCAATGGTATCTAACACAAGGCTCGGGCATTAGCTGCATTCAGTACAAATACCTCTTCATATTGTGAACCAATAGCAGTAATTCCCTCCAAAACTATGTCATCTCCTGATTGGCTCTCTAACAGCCAACCAAAAGGAAGATCTTAGGATCCTTGCAGACTATGAAGCTTGGCGCAAGGTAGGGCACAGTAACAATACATAACACCTGCAATAGCCAGGTGTTTAATTTTTTCTCTCCTGCTTCCACTCTGAATGGTGGTGGGAAACAAGGGGTGGGGCAGGGAATCCTCCACCCCCACCAGGAGCCTGACTATCAAGGAAGATTATCAGACCTAGGGTTGTCAACCTCCCCCTGGTTTTACCATAGAGCTTCTGGGGATTCCTAGAGCAACCCTTTGTCACTTCTGGGTAGCTCTAGGAATCGCCCGGACCTCTATGGTAAGAGCTTCCTGTAAGTCGGCAAGGCCTTATTTTTCTTTTAATTTTTCTCCTGGGACACTGCCCCCCCCCCGCACAACCGTCCGGCCAGTTGCCAGGCAACCCTAATCAGATCTGATCGCTTCACATATTAAGGAAATCGATTCCGTTGTTCTGCTTCAGACCTCAGTGGATGTTGCCACTGGCAACCTGCTGAGCAAATGCTTCAACGACAACAAAAATTCCTAAAGCAAAATCCTGGGACGCCTCAGAACAGAAGGCAACGCAGATCGGATTAAAGGGAATTTTGAACGAAACATGTTATTCATCATATACTCAACTCTGCTACCCAGAGTACCAGCAGGGGTCCCCACTCCCCGACCCTTTTGAGTCTGCGAGCCCCTTTGGGATTTTGACACCGTATAATGGGTGCAACCACAAAATAGCTGCAGGAGATGGAGCCAACCACAAGCAATCTCAGGGCACGAGGTTATGCACAACTCTGTTTATTTAGAACATTGATGAACTGCCTTTCTTCTGTACAGAACTCGAGGCAGCGTACAGCATAGGTAGGCTTGCCAACCTCCAGGTGGGAGCTGGAGATCTCCTGCTAGTACACCTGATCTCCAGGCAAGAGAGATTAGTTCACCTGGAGAAAATGGCCACTTTGGAAGGTGGCCTCTGTTGCATTATAGCCCATTGAAGTTCCTCTCCTTCTCAAACCCCGCTTTCCTCAGGCTCCACCCCACAAATCTCCAGGTATTTCCCAACCCGGAGCTGGCAACCCTAAACATAGATGAAATATGTGTAAGACAGAACCTCTGTCCCTGATGGTGTTTGCCCAGGCCAATTTGAGAAAACACACAAAAGCAGTCTTGTAGAGTTGGAAACAATTTTTTTTAATATTAATTAATAAGGAAGAATACAAAGGTTTTGGAACCCTGAATACCCAACAGATTCTTCAAGTGTTACAATGGGTGAAATAGCATTTTATACTTCACATTACATCAGAGAAATAAAACAGAATTATTGGTTCCATCAAACATTGTCAAATTTCATCACCTGTTTCCCATTGGGTTAAGACCTGGGGGGTGGTTGTTCCCAGGTAGAGTTCTTCTTTTCCTAACAGAACAATAAACTTTTCTTTCGGAAGCTATGAAGCTGCATGTTGTATCTATATAACTGATATAGTTACAGAGTGCTTCATTCTAGCTAGGTTAACTGACATCAGAAACATGTGCAGTTGTAGCTGGCCAGAACAAGCAAGGTCATGGGTAGCATAACTGTGTATCAGCATCTCAGCCTTCTTCCCAGCATGCACTCAAACAACAGTCACAAATGAACCAAAGTTAATACCTGAATACATTCATGATGTCAGAATCATCTGTATTATGGAAGTGCTAAGCACACCCACCAAGTCAAACCTGTTAGGCAGTGGCAGAGTATAAAGTGGTTCATAAAATGCGTACAACATACGTAAAAGCCAAAATTTTCAATTACAGTTCATGACTGCTGGTAAACATATCCAAATGCGGTCCTAAATAAAACCATCTTCGACTGCCTCCTAAAGATTGACAGTGAGCGGGCCAGGGGCACTTCTCTGGGAGGTTGTTTCATAATTGTGGGGCCGTCACTGAAAAGGCCCTCTGTCGTGTATCCACTGAACAAGCTTCTTTGATTGATGGGAGAATCAGGAGGGTCTCTCCCAGTGACTTTAATTTCTAGGCAGGAACATATGGGAGAAGATGGTCCTTCAGCAGGGTTGCCGGGTCTGAGTTGGAAAATACCTGGAGACTTTGGGGGTGGAGCCAGGAGAGGGCGGGGTTTGGGGAGGGGAGGGGCCTCAGCATGGTACAATGCCAGAGAGTCCACCCTCCAAGGTAGCCATTTTCTCCAGGGGAGCTGGTCTCTGTCAGCTGGACATCAGCCGTAAAAGTGGGAGATCCGTGTATTCTGTGGGAGATCTGTGGGAGAACCGTGTATTCTGTCACCTGGAGTTCAGTTGTAAAGGCGGGAGATCTCCAGGCCCCACCTGGAGGCTGGCAACCCTATTTCCTCACATCCTTCCCAATCTAATCAGATCTCAGAAGCAGGGTCAGCTAGGGTTGCCAAGTCTGGCTTGGAAAATACCTGGAGACTTTGGGGGTGGAGCCGGGAGAGGGCGGGGTTTGGGGAGGAGCCTCAGCATGGTCCAATGCCACAGAGTCCCCCCTTCAAAGCAGCCATTTTCTCCAGGGGAGCTGATCTCTGTCAGCTGGAGATCAGCTGTAAAAGCGGGAGATCCTCAGGCCCCACCTGGAGGCTGGCGACCCTATCCTTCTGATATGCTGGTCCCAAGACCTGTAGGGCTTTAAAGGTCAAAACCAACACCGTGAATTGGTCTTGGGAATGGCTCGGTAGCTGGTGTAATTGCTGTGACATTGGAGTCACATATTCCTGATACTTGGCCCTGACCATGCAGCCTCCGAACACTCTTCAAGGGTAGCCCCAAGTAACTCTAACAGTAATCCTTCAACATTTCAGGCAGAACTTCTGCTTAACAGGATACCTTTTAATGAACGTATTGTTTTAAAATATCTTCTTGCGCGCACCCCGCTTCCATTCACAGAGGGAAGATCTTTGTACTGTGGTGGCAGCTGCTGCTGGAAGCAATTCTTAAAATCTGCTCTGCCAATCAGATTTCCAGTGGCCAATCAGAAGCCCTGCTTGGCAAAAGCCCCCAACTGGCCCCACCCACTTTCTTAAAACATTTGGCAGGCGCCAGGAAAGGTGTTTGCAGGTTCCACGCCACCCACAGTTGCCATGAAGGGGAACTAAACCAGGTGTCAAATACGGGGTTCCATGGATGGCCCGACCCCCAAGCTTAGTTATCAGCTCTCCTTTATTAGTGAATTCAGCAAGAACAAAAAGCAAAAAGCTGTTTAAATAGCATGCAACTCCACCCACTCCCCCAAACAACTACCAATGATAGGCCATTGTCAGAACCATTAATTCCCCATTGGCCACCTCCAGAGTCCTGGTGGCCTTTTGTTCTAGAGCTCCAAGCTCAGCCAGTCTCTGGTAGAAACAGTCCCGGAACGTTCCAGTCCCAATACATAACACCAGGGGTGGCCAAGCTTGCTTTTAATGTAAGAGCCACATAGAATAAACGTCAGATGTTTGAGAGCCACAAGACATGAACAAATATAACCCACATGTTTTTATTGGAAAATATACAAATTTGCTTTTTATTAACATGAAATGAGACTGTCAGTTATTGTAGATTTTGCGGGCTGTTTGACTGTGGTCTTGGCATTGTAGGACCTGATGTTTCGCCAGCAGCTGTGACTGGCATCCTCAGAGGTATGACACAGAAAGGTGGAGTACTCTCTGTGTCAAGGTGAGACGAAAAATGGTAGGCAGGTAATTTATATCTACTCAGGAAGGTGGGGTAGGGCTGAGTCATTATCTTGTTGGCGTTCCCCAGGCTGTGACATGCTAATAGAGGAGCTTTCCTGAGGAGGTTCTTGAGATTCTAATCTTCTTTGTAGTGCTGTTGTCAGATGTAGAGCATTTTGTGTTTTTCAGGACAGGAAACCATGCCCTATTTATTTTTAAACCCTCTTCTTTCCTGTTGAAATTGTGTTTAGGTTTAT
>NW_015174879.1:243458-248439 GCF_001447785.1 Gekko japonicus | reverse complement strand
AGACAAAATAAAAACAAAAGGGGTAAAAACAGATATTGATAATGATATTTAACTTTAGATGGGTAGGGAGGGGAGAAAGAGAGAAAGAGAAAGACAGGTGGAAAGAAAGTGGAAAGAAAGCAAATAGATGGGGGAGGGAAGGAGAGGTGGAAAGAAAGCAACTTTAACTTTAAATGTATCTTCCAAGACTCCCATGCCCCCTCGGTGGCTGGCTTGGCTTGGAGAAGGAATTTAGAGACAAATGCCTTCCCCAAGCTGGCTGGTGTGTGTGGGGGTATCTTAATTTAAAGTTAAAGCTGCTTTCTTTCTCTGCCCACCCCCCCCACCTCAAGCCTACCTGGGGAGGGGAACATTGGCTGGGGAAGGGAAGACCCATTGGGGAAGCTTCCCCAGCCGCCCTGCCAGGAACCACACAGTACAGCTCCCGAGCTGCAGTTTGGCCACCCCTGAACTAAACAGATACCATTAGTATTTTTTTTTAAAATGCTTCAATACTGCACTGAGTTATGTATACTGAACGGATTTGTCTCACAAGTGCTTCTCAAATGCTTGTTCAATATGTGGAAGGTGGGGGAGGGGAGACTGCACATGCAGTAACACAGAGATATAATTTGGGGTCTAAACCAAAACACAACCTGGGGACCTGCCTCCTGCAAACCCCACCGAAATGCTGAGGGTACATTCCAGGGCATATTTAAGTCTCTGGGTTATTGAAATAATAAACATGTTATCAGGGGTCATTTCGTAGAAAAAGAGGTGCAGGAGCTCATTCGCATAACTCATTAGCGTAACTTATTTGCGTATGCCACACAGCCCTGGCGTCACCGGAAGTGTGTCAGAAGGCAACACCCACCACTCAGGCTCCACTGGACTGTTTTGGATTGCTAGCTATGGGGGGGGGCATGCAGATCTGTCCTCGCAGAGGAGGGAGAGCTTGTACCTGAATAAAACTTGGTCTTAAAGGTGCCACTGGACTGTTTTGGACCAAGGGGCCGGGGGGAGCTCTGCAACTTACCTGGCTGCTTCTTGCTCTAACCGAGGGCTGCTGGGAGCAGGGAGTGGGGCTTGTTGAATGTGCCCGCCCCCTGGGCACTTTACTGCCGGAGCTCTGCTCCTGTGCTCTCCTGCAGGAAATGACCCCTGCCATGTTATATATTTTAGCATGCCGTGACCTGGAATGGCCCAGGCTAGCCTGATCTTATCAAAATTTGGAAGCTAAGCAGGGCAGACCCGGTTAGCATTTGGAAGGGAGAACACCAAGGAAGTCCAGAGTCTCTGTGCAGAGGCAGGTAATGGCAAACCGTCTCTGTTCGTCCCTTGCCTTGAAAAACCTATGGGGGTCACCATAAGTCACCTGCAACTTGATGGCATTTCCCACCACCACCACCACCGCCAGTAGTTCAGTAATAACCATGCATTCCCTAGATAGTCCAGTAGGTTCCAGTTTGACTCTGTAAGCCCACTGCGCTAAAGGTCAAAGGTCAGGCCAGTGCAATCTTGTCTGCTTGCTAACCTTAAGACAGTATGAGCCAATACACTGGGAGACCCAGCAAGCAATTTGAGCCTAGCCTGAAGGACGGAATAGGGCAGCGGTGTCAATCTCATTTGTTGTGAGGGCCAGATCTGATATAAATGAGGCCTTGTTGGGCCAGGCCGGGCCGGGTGTGTGTCATAAAATGTAATGCCAGGTAGCGGAGATATAAACTTTATAAAGGACACAAACGCACAGGGGTTTTTTTTTAACTTAAAATAAAATCATGCTTAAAATGTCAGGACTCTTGCAATATTTTGTTTATTTAACGGTGTCTGATAACTGACACCTCTTTGCTCTGAATTATTGCATCAAAACGTCTGTGCTGTTGCAATCTTGAGTATGCTGTTCAGGTGTGTATCTGAAAGCTGCAAACCTACGATGACGCAGAAGACATCATGGCACCCACGGTCACCGCATTCAGGACCACTGCTCTAGGGACTTCCCCGGGTCTCCATTGTCTTTACCATAAAGATTAGGGGAAATTCCTAGAACATCATCCAGAAGTGATGTCACATTGTCTCCAAACTCCACTCTCCTCAGGCACCATCCTCAAAATTTCCAGCAATTACCAAGGCAGTCCCGGTAACCCTACAGTTCCACCCTCCAAGTACTGAAGGGGAAATGTGAGAGACCTGCTTTCAAGGAAAACAGTTTTTGTTATAACTTGAGATCAGGCAGCTCTTTCCCCAAACAGTGATTTCAGTTTATTAGAACAGAACACAACAACACACACAAATACACGGAACAACCCCAACTTATATACAGTTTGGAACTGGCTAAACCACACACCTAGAACAGTACGGCCCAATCGTGAGTGAGTGCTTAAGACCAATAGGGTTTGTTCCCGCTGAAAGTCAGTCTTCCCTGATTGGTCCATTGCACAATGGCAGCCAATCAGGCTGTTGATTTCAGGATATTGAGAGTCTGTGGAGCTTGAGACTGAAGCTCAGGCTATCCACATACAAATACATAACACTTTTCCTTTCTCCTCCTTAGGGTCAGCCTCCTCTCCCCCCTTCTTCTTCTTCTTCTTCTTCTTCTTCTTCTTCTTCTTCTTCTTCTTCTTCTTCTTCTTCTTCTTCTTCTTCTTCTTCTTCTTCTTCTTCTTCTTCTTCTTCTTGCTGTTAGGTCACAGTTGACTTATGGCAGTGATGGCGAACCTTTTAGCGACCGAGTGCCCAAACTGCGACCCAAAACCCACTTATTTATCGTAAAGTGCCAACACGGCAATTTAACCTGAATACTGAGGTTTTACTTTAGAAAAAACAACTCATACATTAATTTAAGATGATCCAAACAAAGTAAGGAAAGCAATCCCAAATGCTTTCATTTACTTAAAATTATTTGGCAGAGAATTCGACACTTTAATGATGGTCTGGGCCTGGCTGGGGCGATGGCACGCGTGCCAACAGAGAGGGCTCTGAGTGCCACCTCTGGCACCTGTGCCATAGGTTCGCCACCACTGACTTATGGCAACCCTGTAGAGTTTTCAAGGCAAGAGACGGCTTCCCATTGCTGGTCTCTGCGTCACAACCCTGCTATCGCTTGCTGGTCTCCCTTCCCACCCTGCTTATCTTCTGAGATCACAGACTCCCTGAGCCATCCAGACTTCTTTACCAATGGACACTTCTGTCTGAATATTGTTAGGGCATATATAACAAAGCAGTTAAGCAGGGTTTAATATTACAGAACGAATCCATGAATAATAATAAGCCACAAAGCTTTTCCGTCGGTCTCTTTGCAGCCTCTGAATTCCTGCTGTGTGGATACCCAGCCGCACATCTCCGAATTAACTGCACATAACTCCCCCTCGCCCGCCTCCCCTTAGGGCTGTAAATACCTGATCCTCAATGAGGAACGACAGCCCTTTCAGTCTCTCGAAGGTCAGGGGATTGTTCTGTCTGCAGAAGGATTCGCCTTAAGACGTTTCTGACCTTTCACAGCGGCTGGTTGCTGAGCTTCATCCTGCGTTAAGTTCATAGCTGGGTGACTCAACAGTCGAAGAAGAAGCAGAAAATCCAGGCTAAAGGAAGGGATCAGGTTCGACGAGGGACCAGGCTGGCTGGCATAGTAAATGGCAAAGAGTTTGCATATTTCGTAATGTACGTTATTTATTCACAACATTGGCCGTGTCCTGGATGGCCCAGACTAACCCGATTTCATCAGATCTTGGAAGCTAAGCAGGGTCGGCCCCGGTTAGTATTTGGATGAGAGACCACCGGGAAACACGCAGGCAATGGCCAACCACGTGTGAACTTCTCTTGCCTTGGGAACCCAAGTCGGCTGCAGCCCGATGGCACTTTCTGCCTTTCTGCCCAGTCAGGGTCAGCAATTAAAACCAGCATAAAAATAATAATAATAAATATATCATAACAACACTTAAAAACCAGAGCTAAAAATACACGCATAAAACACAAGACAGCGAATGAAAATGCGGTGCAGGAGTGAGGGACAACTAGGCCAGGCAGAACAGAGAAATCTTCTTCACTGCTGGCGGAAGACAGAGTGGGACAGATGACGATCTCTGGGAAACGAGTTCCATCCTTTTAGAGCCACCACCAAGAAGGCCCCCCTCTCCCGCTGCCTGTGTCCTCCTCATCCCTTCCAACGTATTGTCTTTTTAAAAATCCGCAAAACTAATGCAATGAGAAAAATGAGAAATTCAACGAGAAATGTAATTATGACTCCGGTAATTTAACTTTGCAGAGATCGTTGATGAGTCTGCTCTAACAGACTTCGAATCTTCTGGCACCTTAAGCCGATGAGATTTGCAGGGTATAAACTCCCTTCATCGGAGCTCCGATTCTCAAGAACCTACACCCTGGGGATCTTGTGGATCTTTCAGGCGCCACTGGGCTCCAATCTTGCTCTTCTGTTGAGGACCGACACCGCTCCCCCCCCTGAAAAATACTTGGAATGTGCATCAAAATGTTTAGCCGCAAGGATCAGCCATACAATGTGACAGTTCACTGGAGGGGCAGCACATACATTTTTAAAATAGACATCCTGTATATTATTTTAATACAGACATCCTGTATTAATTATGCTGAACTTGGCCCCTGTACGGATTGATAAACCCAAACAAGGGGGCCGGGTTCAGAGATTATTCTTCAGTAGATCTGGGGATCCACCCCAGGTTTGCAGACAAATGGGACCCTCCTAAAAAAAAATATGAGAGGGGGGCAAATCCCCCCAAACAGAGACAAGTTGCCTGTGCTTGTGCAGACAATGTAAACCTATTATGAGTAGAAGGCGCAGGCTGAACGGAGCCATTGGAGAGGAGGAGGGAGGAGGGAGGAGGAGGAGGAGGAGGAGATTGGATTTATACCCCGCCTTTCACTCGGAGTCTCAGGGCGGCTTACAAACTCCTTTCCCTTCCCCTCCCCACAACAGACACCCTGTGAGGTGGGTGGGGCTGAGAGAGCTCTTTGAGGAAGAAGAAGAAGA